>NC_057813.1:331895195-332009743 GCF_018294505.1 Triticum aestivum
ACCGAGCCCCTTTCGGTTCGGCGGGGGGGGGGGGCGGAGATCGCACGAAGAGCGGATCGAGGCGAAGCACACGAGCAGTTTACCCAGCTTCGGAGCACTCCGGAGAGATAACACTCCTACTGCTGCATGTCTGAGTGTATTGAGTTCTTGCTCGGGAGCGCTGAGTGCTATAGTACACACTGGCTGCTAACGAGACCAAACGTGAGTGTTTTTCTGCCTCCCCCACCCCTCTCTACGTTGCGCATGGGCCTCCTTTTATATGCTGAAGGGGTCACCGACAGGTGGCAACGTAGATAAGGGTAAAAATGGAAAAGGAATTGCGGTTGGTACAACCACCTGTACAGTGTATCCTACCTAACCCTGATGGCAGGGGACAAAGGCATTAAATGCCCGTCTGCGTCGCCCAAATAGTGCAGAAAGGGACCGTCAGGGACGCCACCGCTCGCCACGATGGCAGTCTTGTCAGTGTCGCTTGCCACCGCGCACCGCTGGCTGCACAGCCTCCTGCCACGCGCGCCTGGAAAGGCCCCAGGGCGACACGTTGGTGGATGTGCTGGAGCGCGGGTACAGAGTGGTAGCTTGCCGCGGCAAGCGCCTTGCCGCGGCCGTTGTCTTGTCGCGTCCGTAAGCTTGTCGCTCGCCGGGCCTTGCCGGGATGCATGGCGCGTCGCGGCAAGTTCCTTGAGATGCCTTGGTTGGCCTTCCCGGCAAGCTCCTCTTGCTGGGGCCTTGTCTCCTTGGCTTGAATACTTTGTTCTTGAATGGTTCCAAAGGAAACACGGAGGACCTTGGCGGTCACCCGGCAAGCCTTGCCGCGGGGTGCTGCGACTGCCCGTGCACAATTTCGGGATACTAGGGTACCCCTACTCTAGTACACCGACAGGAGCCCCCGGGCCTGGGCCACACATGGCGCCGAGCGCTGTTGGGCCAGGCCCAAAACAGGGCACGGGCACGCGCGGCCTGGGTTACGCCGTATCTTACTCTGTATCCACCGCGCCTTCCCCGAACAGCACGCGTCGAATGCGGCATCATGGGAGAGATCGTGGGTGGTTTCTTTATTCGGGAAGACGGAACGCCCGCCCCCTCCCTCTTTATAAGCAGGGGAAACAGGGGCTGTTCGCCCATCTCGCCAGTTGCTACTCCAATCTCAGAAATCTCCGCCGCTCCCCCTTCTTCCCAAAGCTGAAAGAGAGCAGCGCTCCGCTCCCCATCGCCACCAGCATCACCAATGCCGTCGATCTCCCCCACCACCTCCGCCATGGCTCCGAAAGCCGACAAGGGGAAGGTCGTGAAGTCGGCCGAGGCGCAGCGGCTCGCGGCGCTGCGAAAGGAGCGGGCCATCTCCCCCCCCCAGCTCGCCGCGAAGGAGCTGAGGGAGTACTACTACCTCTTCTGGTCGGCGGAGACGCGAGCGCATCCGCGCACGAAGGTACTTCCAGCTGCCGCTTCGGAACTGGCTCCGAATGGATACCCTTTCTTCGTGTTGTTCTTCTACTGCGGGCTCTGCCCGCCTTTCTCTGAATTTTTCTGCAATATCATGAACACCTACGGGTTCCGCCTCCTTGACTTCACCCCCAATGCCGTTCTGACCATGGCAGTTTTCGCACATCTCTGCGAAAACTTTGTCGGAGTCCATCCAAATGTCGCTCTTTTTCGCCACTTCTTTATGCCCCGAGTTGAGAGAGGAGAACCTTTATCCAGTGGAATCGCTTGGATCTCAAGAGCTGGCAAGAAGGAAGCTTATCTGGAGGGAGAGCTCCGCAGCAAGTGGGAGGAATGGAGAACAGAATGGTGCTGGATTGTCGAGGAGAACCCGCAGCCATTCACCGCCCAGCGCCAAGTCCCAATAGCGCGCGGCAACGATTGGAGCAACATGGCCCCGGAAGACGATAGGCTGAAGATTACCTTCACCTGGATCTTACGCCTCAGGCTTGCCGGGCTCACCGTAGGCGCCGTTGGCGCAGATTTTCTTTGCCGCCGCATCGCCCCTCTGCAGGAGAGGAGGAGACCCGCCTGGGAGTTCCAGAACACGGCGGATATCATGAGGCTGCGCCCGGGCCTCAACTTCAACTTCACTGTCCTGGAACTGGACGCGATAATCCTGGAACTGTTCAAGCGCGATCCTCAGCATCCTGAAGCGTTCATGTTGCCGAGGGGTGTCGTTCCGCTGTGCAACAACTCCTTGCTCGACCGCATCCGTGCAATGATGCCGCTGTGCGACTCGCATGGAATTGTCCCAACTTGGCAAGAGCCTGCAGATGTCGTTGTGCAGGAATTCTTTGACGGTCTGGTAGAAGTGCCGGTCCGCCCCGATGAACAGAAAAGCCTCACCCGCGACACCACCGATGCGGAGATGCAGCGCATCGCCACTAGGCTGGAAGAGGCGGCAGCAGCCGCTGCCGCGGGTGAGTTTGGATTCACTGTGGAAGAGGCAGAGGCAGCAGAGGTGGCAAGCCTTGTCGAGCGAGAGGAGTTTGCCGGTGAGGAAGAGTTTGTCGGGCCTGAAGCTGAGTCGAGCGAGCCCGCCGAGGGCGCGAGCGACTCGTTGAAGATCGGCTCCTCCTCCTCCCCACCTTCAGCCAACTCGCCGCAAGCGGAGCCCCCAGCTCCACCAAGAAGGCGTCTCTGCAAGGCCGGGGACGTAGCAGGGCGGCAGGCAAGTCAACAGCCGCCGTGCCGCGCGACACGCTCTACCGCGGCAAGCACTGTTGCCGCGGGAGCGCCTCACGCTGCTGCGGCAACTGGAGCGGGGTCTTCCCGGTCCACCGCTAATGCTCTTGCCAAGCGGACAAGGGAACCTACTCCTCCACCTCGTCGCACCGGAGGCGAGCCGGACTTCGATCTCTCCGCGCTCAGCTCCGACGAGGAAGAAGAAGAGTAAGATTCTTCGCTGTACTTGTAGTTCTTCAATTCTTGCTGTTTTGTCTTGTGTCTGATTTGCTTTACTCCGAACCCATTCCTTTTCAGGACTCTGGCCCAGAGAGCGGCGAAGAGAGCCAAGGTCCCGGTGATTGTCATCGAGGACGAACCCACTGCGACAACAGGGGGCGTGTCCGAGACCACCTTGCCGGACCCGGCAACTTTTCCCCAAAGCAGCCCCCAACGCAGTCCCCAGCGTAAGTATATGGTTTACTTCCTGCTGCTAGGCGCGCATGGGTGCTCTTTTTTTGCTGATATCTGACTGTTGGTTTGTGTAGGAGCAGAGCAGCCTCACCAGGAGTGCCCGGAAGCCGCTCCCAAAATGCCATCTGCTTCGACTACACCGCCAAGGGAGGATTCCCCGGCAAGGGAGCGTTCTCCGGCAAGGGAGAATTCTCCAGCAAGGGATAGTTCTCCGGGAAGGGACGGCACCAGCGATCCTCCGGTGGTTGAGACCATGACTGCGGATCCTAGTACAGGTAATCCACTTGCTTGAAAACTTCCCTCTCAAGGAAGCAAAGGATGCTGCCGCAGCTGCCGAGGCCGCCAAGAAGGAGCTGGAGACGAAGATGGCGCAGCTGGAGGCCGATCTCAAGGCGAGCGGCGAGGAGCTTGCCGTGCTCAAGCGTGAGCGCGAGAAGGACGCCGCCGCTCATGGCGAGCTGCAGGGTCGTCTCGCTGAGAGGAGCAAAGAGCTTAGCGCCGCCAAGGACTCCAACGCAGATCTTGAGTTGAAGCTGGCCACTTTGACCAAGACGCTAGACGGCGCCAGGGAGCAGGAAGTGGCCTTGAAGGAGAAGATCAAGGCCGACGAGGCGCTGCTGGCGAGTGCTGTTGCCGCCCAGAATGCTTTTAGGGAGACTGTGGAGCACTGGACCGAGGGTCTCGTGAATGTTGCCGCCGCCATCGACGGGGAGCTGGCGCAGCTGGGGATGGAGGACCTCAGCTATTCTTCCGACGAGCACCTCCAACCCAGCGCCAAGCTCAGCTTGTTCTTCAAAGGCGTGGCGACGGCCCTCCAGCGACTCCGGGAGAAGATCCCAAAGCAGCTGGCCGACGAGTCGCGCAAGATCTGCACGGGAGTTCTTCAAAAGGTGCTGGTGAAGGTGGCCTTCCGCGACCCAGGCCTCAACCTCACCAACGTCCTCAGGTCCCTGCCGCCGGATGCTGATCTGGAAGCGCTCAAGGCCCTTGTCGCACCCATTGTGGACAAGGTGAGCGAGATCAAGAGGGTTGAGGGCGATTGCGTAGATTAGGCCGTCCGTTTTCTCTTTTTCTTTGTCGCTGCTGGTCATGTCATGAGAACAATCTGTTAGAGCTACGACAAGCTATCTTGTAATATAACTCTATTTTGGGTAGAGATTGCTGTGTTATTTCCTTACTTGATTCCTTCCTTTGTATGTTTTTGCCCTACGCTTTTAGGGAACTTGTCGGCGCAGGCACCTTAGCCGCGAGCGCTGAGTGCGGGACATCAGCAGCCTGCTGGCGGTGCCGCTTCCGACAAGAAACCTTGTCGCAACTAGTCGCAGCTCACTTAAGTTGTTGAGCGGACTCGAAACAAAGTAAGGGCGCAACTAGCTACGAGTTGGTTCCTCCGCGCACAGGTTTTCCATACAAAGCACGGTCGTTCGAGGAAGATAACTTAAAAATTAAAACTGATTGCTCAAACTTTGGCAACTTAGCTTTTCATTCGTTTGCTTTCCGGTAAGGTGAAACTTCCTTGAACGATGCCTGGTCCACACCATTATCTCCTCCTTTCCCCCCGGCAAACTTGTGGGCGAGGGAACCTTCCTTTCCTTTTTGAGAAAAAGAAAGAAGAGAAAATAAAGATATGGAGCCTTATGGCTCGTTATTGCTTACCGGGGGTAGGCGCTGCACAAAGTGTCAGATAACGCATGCCAAAAAATAGTATAAAGCATGAAATTGACAAGATGTGCGGAGCACGTGAGCTTTACTTATGCACGGGGTCTGCGCCCGGCTTTGTACAAAGGATTACATGCAACATCGACAAGACTTGTACAAAAGGTGGTTGCCGGAAATGGTTCCGGCAACCGCGCCCTACGGGTAAAACTTACGAAGATGCTCAATGTTCCAGGAGTTGCTCACCGGAATGCCATCTTCGGTCTCAAGGCGGACAGCGCCAGGCCTAGTGACTCGTTTCACCCAGTAAGGGCCTTCCCACTTTGGCGTCAACTTGTTGGAATTCTTGGCGGACTGAACGCGCCAAAGAACAAGGTCGCCTTCCTCGAAACTTCTCGCATTAACTTTGCGGCTATGGTAGCGGCGCAAAGCTTGCTGGTATCAAGCAGCTCGTACAGTAGCCTGAAGACGGTCCTCCTCAAGGAGCAGCGCGTCATCTTGACGTAGCTGCTCTTGCTCAAGCTCATCATAAGCGAGCACTCGAGGTGATCCGTATACGAGTTCCGTGGGGAGAACTGCCTCTGCTCCATAGACTAGAGCGAAAGGTGTCTGGCCAGTGGCTCGATTTGGCGTCATCCTAATCGACCAAAGAACCACCGACAACTCCTCAATCCAGTTCCTTCCGCACTTGCGCAGCCTGTCGAAAGTCCTGGTCTTGAGCCCGCGCAGCACTTCAGCATTTGCCCTCTCTGCTTGACCGTTGCTTCTCGGATGAGCAACAGAAGCGAAGCAGACCTTGGCGCCAAGATCTTGGACGTACTGCATGAAGGTGCGGCTCGTGAATTGTGTGCCGTTGTCGGTGATGATCCTATTAGGGATCCCGAAACGGCAAACAATCGACCTGAAGAACTTGACTGCTGACTGTGCTGTCACCTTCCTCACTGGTTCCACTTCCGGCCACTTTGTGAACTTGTAGATTGCAACGTACAAGTACTCAAAGCCCCCGACAGCTCGGGGAAAAGGGCCGAGGATATCGAGCCCCCAGACCGAAAATGGCCAGGATAAAGGGATCGTCTGGAGAGCTTGAGCTGGCTGGTGTATCTGCTTGGAATGGAACTGGCACGCTTCACACTTGGTTACTTGTGCAGTTGCATCCTAGAGAGCTGTCGGCCAAAAGAAACCTTGCCGGAACGCTTTGCCGGCAAGTGCTCTTGCGCCAATGTGGTGACCACATATGCCTCCATGTATCTCTGCCAACAGCTTTTGTCCGTCCTCCCGGTGAATACACTTCAATTTCACGCCGTTGAGTCTTCTTCTGTACAGTGTGTCGTCGACAAACTAGTACATACTTGACTGCCGGGCTACTCTTTCCGCTTCTTGCTCTTCGGGAAGTTCTCCTGTCTGAAGGAAACGGACAATCTGCTGTGCCCATGCTGGAGCTTGCGGCTCAACAACAAAGACTAAAGGCACATCTGCTGCTGCGGGAACATCCGCTTCTACGGCGAGAACCTGCGGCTCAGCCGGAGCTTGACGTTCCCCGGCAAGCTTGCCGGAGCAAAACTTGTCGGGAGCGTCTGCTTCAACGGAACAAACCCTAAGGCTTGCCGGAGCAGACTGCTCCTCAGCACCTTCGGTGTTGATCTTGAGGACCTTCTTGGCGGCGGCTTTGGGGAGCTCTGCCAGAAAATAGTCACCAGAAATCAACTTCCTCTTCTTGCTCTGTCCAGTTGATGGCGTTACAGATGGTTGAGTCAGCTTGAGCACAAAGATCCCTGGTTCCACAGGTAACTTAAGTGCGGCGCACTTCGACAGGCCATCGGCAATGTCGTTCTGAGCTCTTGGAACATGTTCCATCTGTAGGCCATCAAAGTGCTCTTCTAGCTTTCTCACTTCATCAACGTAGGCTTCCATCAACGGACTCTGATAATTCTTGTTCACTTGGCGGACGACAAGCTGTGAGTCACCCCTGACAATGAGCTTCTTGATCCCAAGGTCTGCTGCGATCCTGAGACCGGCAAGCAAACCTTCATACTCTGCGGTATTGTTCGTTGCTTGCTCCTTGGGAAAGTGCATCTGAACTACGTACTTGAGGTGCTCTCCGGTGGGTGCAACAAGTAGCACGCCTGCAGCGGCGCCTTGCAGCGAGAAGGCACCATCAAAGTACATCAGCCACTCTTTGCTTGCTTCCTTAACGGGGATGCTTGTTTCTGGAATTTCTTCATCTTGTGTTGGCGTCCACTCTGCTATGAACTTTGCCAATGCTCTGCTTTGGATAGTTGAAGTGCTCTCAAACTTGAGGCCAAAGCTTGACAGTTCCAGTGCCCACTCGACAATCCTGCCTGTTGCTTCTGGATTTTGCAGTATCCTCTTCAGCGGAAAACGAGTGACGACTGTGATCTCATGTGCTTGGAAGTAATGGCGCAGCTTTCTCGAGGCCATGAGAAGGCCGAAAAGCAATTTCTGCACACCAGAGTACCTTGACCTAGCCCCTTGCAGAAGGGAACTGACAAAGTAAACTGGGCGCTGCACCATTCTTTTCTGCATCTTCTCACGCGCCTGCGCAGATCCATCTTTGTTGGGACCAGAGCTTGTCGGTGAAGTCCCCTGCTTGTCGCTGGATGCATCTGCCGTGGTTGCTGGCTCATCATCCGCCTCCCTCTCCGCTACTAACGCATCACTAACCACTTGATTGGTTGCCGCTATATACAACAGCAACTTCTCTTGTGGCTTAGGTGCGACAAGCGTTGGAGTGGAGGACAGGTATCTCTTTAAGTCCTGCAGCGCAGCCTCCGCTTCCGGAGTCCATCTCATTGGTCCTGCCTTTTTCAATATTTCGAAAAATGGCAGGGCGCGCTCAGCAGACCTAGAGATAAACCTGCTGAGAGCAGCTACGCAACCGGCAAGTCTTCGTACATCCTTGATGTGCTTTGGTGCTTCAATCTGCTCAATGGCCTTGATCTTGTCGGGATTGGCTTCAATTCCCCACTGAGACACGAAGAACCCGAGAAGTTTGCCGGAGAGGACTCCAAACACACACTTCTCGGGGTTAAGCTTGAGGTTGATCTTGCGCAGATTTGCAAAGGTTTCGTCTAAGTCTTGAATCAGAGTCGCCTTGTCCTTGCTCTTGACCACTATGTCATCCATGTAGGCTTCCACATTTCTGTGTATTTGCGGTTTAAAAGCTTCATGGACTACCCTTGCAAATGTTGAACCAGCATTCTTTAAACCGAAAGGCATCTGTACGAAACAGTATGTGCCACATGGGGTGATGAATGCGGTCTTCTCTTCATCCTCTTCTGCCATGAAGATCTGATGGTATCCTGAGTATGCATCAAGAAATGAAAGCAAAGTCACATCCGGCCGGGGAGTCAACAATCTGGTCAATGCGCGGCAAGGGAAATGAGTCTTTGGGACAAGCTTTATTGACATCGGTAAAGTCGATACAAAGCCTCCATTTCCCATTTGCCTTGCGCACAACTACAGGGTTGGCCAACCACATAGGATGGAGCACTCCTCTGACGAGGCCTGCTGCTTCCAATTTCTTGATTTCTTCTGCGATGAATTCTTGGCGCTCCACTGCCTGTTTCCTGACTTTCTGCTTGACGGGCCGTGCATGAGGACAGACGGGAAGATGGTGCTCGATTAGTTTCCTGGGAACACCGGGGATGTCAGATGGTTGCCATGCAAATACGTTGACGTTCGCCCGCAGGAAAGCAACGAGCGCGTTTTCCTATTTAGGGTCGAGAGTGGCACTGATGGTGAAGGTACCACCAGTGCCATCCTCCTTGGTGGACACCTTCTTGGTCTCTGGTGGAGCTACCATTGTTTTCTTACACTTGCCGGTGGAGCTCGATGGTGCGTCCTCGACGGAAGCGCAGCACTCCGAAGAGGTGCGCTTGCCGGAGTAGGCATCAAAACTCTTGCCGGACTTGGTCTTCTTCTTCGCCCCGGGAGCTTCAACGGCAAGTGACTTGCGATCTGTTGTGGCTGCTGCTTCCCGGTAGATCTTGTCGGCGCAGATAAGAGCATCCTTTTTGTCGCTAGGGACAGAGATGACACTTATCGGGCCTGGCATCTTCAGCATGTTGTATGCATAGTGAGAGGCTGCCATGAACTTGGCGAGTGCTGGACGGCCGAGTATCCCATTGTAAGGCAATGGAAAGTCAGCAACGTCGAAAGTGACCCTCTCAGTCCTGAAGTTCAACTCGCTGCCAAATGTCACCGGCAATGTGATCTTTCCCTTCGGCTTGCTCCTTCCCGGATTGATGCCTTGGAATGTGCCGGTCTCTTCGAGCTCGCCATCAGGGATCTGGAGTTTCTGGAGTACCGCGGAGGAGATCAGGTTCAAGCCGGCCCCGCCGCCAACTAGCATCTTAGTGACCTTGAGGTTGCGGATAGTTGGTGAAACCAACATCGGCAAGCACCTGACCGCAGTTATGCGATCAGGGTGGTCCTCAATATCAAAGATGATAGGCGTGCTGGACCATTTCAGAGGCTTGCATGACTCGACGGGTGGTTCTGCTGCATTGACTTCCCGCACCCACTGCTTGAGCTAGCGGTGTGAAGTATGCAAAGAAGCACCGCCGTCAACGCACAAGACCTCTGTGGCTTTCTGGAACTCCTGCTCATCGGCCTCTTCATCGTCCATATCTTCATCGTCGTCATCATCTTCATCCTTGTCGCGGCCGCGGGGAGGTCTGTCTCCTTGCCACTGCTTGGCCTTGCCGCGACGTCCTCCTCGGCCGGGGCGTTTCTTGCCGGCTCCTCCAGCACCTTCCTGGGCCTTCTCCTTGTCGCGTCGCTCGTATTCAGCCTTTTGCTGCTCGACAAGCTGCTCGACCTTCTTGCAGCTCTGGAGGTCATGACCCTTGGTGCGGTGGATCTTGCAGTACTGCTTGTTGGTGCCGTCCTGCTTGTCGGCGACCGCCACAGCCTCCTCGCCGGAGCTACCAGCTTTGGCTTTCTTGGCGCCACCTCCGTTGCTGGACTGCTCAACGACTAGCACATCTTTGCCTTTCTTCTTCCTGTTGTTCCGCCGCTGGTTTTTCTTTGCGGGGGCAGTCTCCTCACTATCAGATCCTCCTGCTCCTATATTCTCTTCGGGGAGTTTCCTCCCTTCCTCAGCACGTGCACACTTGTCGGCCAGGGCATATAGCTCACTGACATCTCTGATCTTGCACATCGCCATCTCCTCCCGCATCCTGCGGTTTCGCACGTTCTGATGGAACGCGCTGATTACCGCGGCAGGGTGGACATCTGGGATGTTGTGCTGTACACGGCTGAATCTCTGAATATACTTGCGCAGGGGCTCTCCTTCCTTCTGGGCGAGCAGATGAAGGTCACTCTCTTGGCCATGAGGCTTGTGGCCGCCTGTAAAGGCGCCGACAAACTAAAGGCATAGGTCTACCTAGGAGGATATGGAGTTGTTCGGCAAGTGCATGAGCCAAGATCTGACATTGGGCTTGAGCACCAGCGGGAAGTAGTTGGCCAGGATCTTGTCGTCCCGCCCCCCCGGCAGCTTGCACCGCGATGGTGTAGATGCTGAGGAACTCCGACGGACGCGACTTGCCGTCGTACTTCTCTGGCACGTCTGGCTTGAAATTCTTCGTGCTGGGCCACTGGACTTGCCGCAGCTCACGAGTGAACGCAGGGCAACCTACCGCGTACGGCAAGTCGCTTGGTTCCCCTGGTGCATGCATGTCGACAGAGGGCCCAGCGCGCTGGTCTGATTGACGCCGCACTTCTCTTCGGCGCTCGATGCGAGTACGAGCGTCTTCTTGCTGTCGTTCGTGAAGAACTTGGCGCTGATCGCGACGAGCTCGTGGATCTGATGATGCGGTGGAGTCGCTGTCGAGGTGGATCCGGCGAGTCGGCGATCTTGGTCTTCGGGGTGGAGAGTGCATGGTGGTTGCACCCCCACCAGTTTCGTCGCCATCGGCTCGTGCCTGGCGGTCCTGCCGCGGCAGCGATGCACTCGGCTGCCGTGGAGTGTCACCGTTGGCGAAGCCGATGAGACTCTGAATGGTGGCCCTCCATTCATCGATCTTGTCTGCCGTTGGAGGGTAATCCAGGAGCAGTTGAGCTCGCGCCAAAGCTTCTGCTGGAGTGGTGGGCGGCAGTGGCGAACGATGCGAGGAGCGGGATATGCTCGGACTTCTAACTATGTTAGAAGGAGCAGTATCCCGTCCAGGCGACCGTGTCTCGCTCGTGCCAGCACGTTGGCATGCATGCTGGTCTTGAGCACCCCGAGATCCACCAGCTCGATCTTGGTCCAACAAACGTATGGCACTGCAAATACCATGATGCTGTCGATCCTGCGCCTCCTGAGACGGGCGCGGTGCATGTACGGACGCCGAGGTCTGCGCAGCCTTGTCCTTGGACCTGGCAGCACCGTGAGCTCCCTCGTCGACGCCCGTTCTTCCGCCGGCGTCTACCCCCCCACTCGTTTGCTCCGGTGGTGGTGGGATCGACGTGGACGGAACAGCTGCCGCCGAAGTCTTCTTCTTCGGTGGCATGTTGATGAAGAATATGAAGATCTAGCTCGTGTGAATGCCGGATATGGTTCACACAACCTCGACTCCCCCTACCTGGCGCGCCAAAGATGTCGGGGAAACTGATCCACGAACACCTATGGGACCGTCGGACCGAGCCCCTTTCGGTTCGGCGGGGGGGGCGGAGATCGCACAAAGAGCGGATCAAGGCGAAGCACACGAGCAGTTTACCCAGCTTCGGAGCTCTCCGGAGAGATAACACTCCTACTGCTGCATGTCTGAGTGTATTGAGTTCTTGCTCGGGAGCACTGAGTGCTACAGTACACACTAGCTGCTAACGAGACCGAACGTGAGTGTTTTTCTGCCTCCCCCACCCCTCTCTATGTTGCGCATGGGCCTCCTTTTATATGCTGAAGGGGTCACCGACAGGTGGCAACGTAGATAAGGGTAAAAATGGAAAAGGAATTGCGGTTGGTACAACCACCTGTACAGTGTATCCTACCTAACCCTGACGGCAGGGGATAAAGGCATTAAATGCCCGTCTGCGTCGCCCAAATAGTGCAGAAAGGGACCGTCAGGGACACCACCGCTTGCCACGATGGCAGTCTTGTCAGCGTCGCTTGCCACCGCGCACCGCTGGCTGCACAGCCTCCTGCCATGCGCGCCTGGAAAGGCCCCAGGGCGACACGTTGGTGGATGTGCTGGAGCGCGGGTACAGAGTGGTAGCTTGCCGCGGCAAGCGCCTTGCCGCGGCTGTTGTCTTGTCGCGTCCGGAAGCTTTTCGCTCGCCGGGCCTTGCCGGGACGCGTGGCGCGTCGCGGCAAGTTCCTTGAGATGCCTTGGTTGGCCTTCCCGGCAAGCTCCTCTTGCCGGGGCCTTGTCTCCTTGGCTTGAATACTTTGTTCTTGAATGGTTCCAAAGGAAACACGGAGGACCTTGGTGGTCACCCGGCAAGCCTTGCCGCGGGGTGCTGCGACTGCCCGTGCACAAGTTCGAGATACTAGGGTACCCCTACTCTAGTACACCGACAATAATGATATAGCTGATCAGGCTAGGAATGATGTGATGGAGTATCATTCTAATGAAAATGCATAAGACATAGTGCAATGACACAATATCCTCGAGAGAACAGGGGGCAATACTCGAGGTAGATCAAAATAGAGGTTGGACAGATGAAATGATCTGCAGAAGATAAGTATTTTAACTTGTCCGGGAAATGGAATCAAGGAGAAAATATGGTCGGAACCATGATTGCAAAGAATCAATTTAAAGATGCAAGATGAGCTTATACCAAGGGAACACTTGATTATAAGGGAAGCTTCCATGATAAGATCTACATCGTGTCTATGGGCATGAACACAAAGTTCAAGGTCGACTCCCACTTCTTCAATGCATAACCTCTCATCCACTCCTCGTTTTTCGAAGAAATTGTAGTGCAGAGGATTTATCTGGCGAAGTACCAGAAGAGTAAGACTCGTGAGAACTCTCGGGTTCACTCGGATTACGGAAGGCATATGTTCAACCCATCGGGGCATTTTTACGAATCTATACAACCATCAACCAAGCAAAAGATACGAGTTCAAAAGCAGAGTATCGGAGTCAAAGCAGATGATACAATTTACCGAAGGTATTATGTATCAGGGGAAAACTCACAAGACTTTGGATGTGAAGGACATTGTTGGATAACAACCCAGCACTGGATCTGGCGATTCACGACAGAGTTGATGTGAGTATCGGTAATCAATCAGATGAAGAAGGGGATGCAAAGGCATCGGCTTATAGAAACGTCTGAATGATTCGATGCTTGGATACAAAGGAAATTATGATTTCAAGACGAAGGATCAGAAGCAGAGGCTCTGATCAAAAGATGAGTAAGTTGAATAGACTTAGAGGTGTACCCGATGAAATCTGGATTGGGCAAGAACCAGCTCATATCTAGAAGGATGTCTGAGCCAGAAAGAAAATCTCGAAAGATTAATTGATGATTGTGAGTAACCGCACACACGTTGTTTCCATAGGAACAGAATGACAATCACAAAGAATTCTAAAGAATATTGCTAGACATATGGAATTAATCCTAATGCAAGCAGGCAAGGAGAATCAAGAGCAATAGGCTGCAGAGGAATTTTAAAGATCAGATAACCTTTTCAGGTATTTTGGAAAGCAAATGAACAACTGGGGATGAACGAACCCCGGTTAAGTGAATTATCCGCAGTTCGAAAAGAAGTTGCAAAGGAGAAGGCACAAAGGATTCTCGGAACAACGGAGAGTACTAGTGGTATCTTGTAATAACAGGAGCAACTAGGGATGAAGGTACAAGCGGCAAGGATGTTACTCAGGGGGATTATCGGTGGTCAGGAACTCCAAGGCAGTTGGTACAGGGTCTCGAGAAACATCGAGGAGTATCTGCGGAATCTTCTGGCGAAGCAAGCGATCATTGATAATGTCGGGGCTCTCCGGGAGGAAGTGGGTACGAGAACCTAATGTCAGAGTTTAGTAAAATGGTTAACCCGAATAGAAGAGAGATCAGAGTCCCAGAGTATACACGAGGAATAAAAGATACTAATACCACCCAATTGGCGACGTGGGCCTGTAAGCCGCACAGCCAAGTTAGTAAAACAGTTTTCGGTTTCTAGAATCAACTTCGGCCAAGGAGTTGGAAAGGAGGCTACCTACTGGCAGTCGGCTCTGATACCAACTTGTGACGCCCTCGATTCAATCGTACACTAATCATGCACGCAAATGTGTACGATCAAGATCAAGGACTCACGGAAAGATATCACAACACAACTCTAGACACAAATTAAAATAATACAAGCTTTGTATTACAAGCCAAGGGCCTCGAGGGCTCGAATACATAAGCTCGAATACACAAGAGTCAGCGGAAGCAACAATATCTGAGTAAAGACATGAGTTAGACAAGTTTGCCTTAAGAAGGCTAGCACAAAAGCAGCAACGATCAAAAAGGCAAGGCCTCCTGCCTGGGAGCCTCCTAACAACTCCTGGTCGTCGGCGGCCTCCACGTAGTAGTAGGCACACTCGGGGCAGTAGTAGTCGTTGGTGGTGTCGTCTAGATCCTGGGCTCCACCATCTGGTTGCGACAACCAGAAAGAAGAAGGAAGGTAAAAAGAGGAAGCAAAGCAACCGTGAGTACTCATCCAAAGTACTCGCAAGCAAGGATCTACACTACATATGCAACATTATCAAAGGAAGGCTGTATATATGGACTGGGCTGCAGAAATGCCAGAATAGAGAGAAGGCCTAGTCCTATCGAAAACTAGCATCTTCTGGAAACCACCATCTTGCAGCAACCGGAGGGAGTGGAGTAGCATAAAGTAAAGTAGTAGAAGTGTTATCAACCTCGGCCAGAGATCCTTTCTCGACTCCCTGTGAGAAAGCAATCCCAGAGCCATACTATCCAGTTATTACCTCATCACAATCCAATTCTCATCACAAGTATCCAGTTCTAGTTGTATCGATCGGGATATAACTCCAAGTGTCCGTTACCGTAGGACAGGCTATGCATAGATTAGTTCTTCCCTGCAGGGGTGCACCAACTTACCCACCACGCTTGATTTACTCCGGCCGGACACACTTTCCTGGGTCATACCCGGCCTCGGCCAAACAATACACTGCAACCCGACCTAGGTTTAATAGAGAGGCCAGCACGCCGGACTAAACATATGCCCCCAGGGGTCATGGGCCATCTCCCCGGGAACTCCTGCACGTTGCGTACGCGGCCGGTGAGCAGACCTAGCTACCTCCTTCAACAAGGCAGGTGCTTACGCAGTTCAACCCGACGCGCGCCGCTCAGTCGCTGATGTCTATTAAGCTTCGGCTGATGTATACGACGCAGAACACCCATACTATGCCCACGTGATGGTTAGTGCTATCAGGCCAGAGGCCGCTCGGATCAAATATCCAAATTGTAGCAGATTAGGAACGCGCGGTAACAAGTAGAGACTCACGAAAGATGTGACCCCGTTGCCCCGTCTCGAGGACTTGCGGCAAGGGCTAAGAATGCCCGGCCATGCCTCATAATTATCTCGCGGGCACCCTCCAGGTCAACCCGTCTCCACATCACTCGCAGGTACCCCTCAGGGTCGACCCGCCCTTCCAAGTAACAGTTGTAAAGTCCAATGTATCTGTGTGTCCAAACATCAAGGGGAAAACCCAAGGAATCACCCCCGAAGAATTCCACTCGATGTAATCATCAAGGTGAACGTAAGAGGAATCACCCCCGAGGTTCACACTTGAGGGGTTGCACGACAGAGTCGTATCAGAAGTGGTTAAAGAGGAAATCACCCTCGATGACCACAACCGAATAGCTACACTACAGGATTAACATCAGAAGTGTTGTAGAGGTCTCACCCTCGGCACTCGATAGTAACCTAGTAGAGTCGAGCAACTAAGGGGAAAGTGATGTGCGGTGCCGGGGCCTGGTCTTCGATCCCGTTGATCGGGTCTTCGATGATGAAGCAGGGGCAACAAGGACAAGGTGGGGGTCACTGATGGATCACTAACCAACCTATACTAAGCAGTTTAGGATAAGCCGGTAAGGTAACAATAAGCAGCTTACAAAAGCAGGATATGCCTCACAATAGGAGCAAACAATAACAATAGCAAAATCTAATGCAAGCATGAGAGAATGGAATGGGCGACATCGGGATGATCAAAGGGGGGGCTTGCCTGGTTGCTCTGGTAAGGAGGGGTCATCGTCGACGTAGTCGATCACAGGGGCAGCATCGGTCTTGGGGTCTACCGGAGAGAAGAGGGGGAAGAAACAGTAAATATAAAGCAAACATAGCATCACAAAGCAGAACGTGGCAATATGTTGTGCCGGGAGTGACCTAACGTATGGCTACACGATAAAGGTGAAGGGGGGAAACAACCGGGAATGTTTTCCCGGTTCCAAACCTGTGTTAGACAGATGACCAGAGGGGGAATGTCCCATGTTCAGCATGCTAGGGGCATGTGACGGATGAACGTACCCGTATTCGGATTCGTTGGATTTTTTGAGCAAATTTCATATAGAAAGCATTTTCATCCGAGCTACGGTTTAATTCCTATGGATTTCTAAAGATTAAACCATTTTCAGAAATTATTTAAATTAACAGAAAAGGAATTATGACGCCAGCAGAGTGTCAGCATGACATCAGCAGGTCAACAGACCCGCTGACTGGTCAAACTGACCATTCGGTCCCACATGTCATAGAGATAGGGCTAACCGTGGGTTATTTTAAAAGAATAGGGGGGTTAATTTGTAGTTGGGCCCCACATGTCGGTGACTAATTAGTCTAACAAGTTAATTTTATTTATAAAAACGTTTAGTTAGCCTAAGTAAAAGACGGGGCCCACATGTCATGTACAGTAACTGCGTTGACCAGAGTCAACATGGTCAACTGGGACGCCGGGGCCCCCTGGCAGCCTCACTGGTGTGGCCCCCATAGGGCCACTTCGGCGCCAGGTCAGCACAGCGGCCGGAGCAACGCCGGCGACCACAAGAGACGGGGGCGACGCACGGAATTCGCCCACAGGCCACCAAAACGAAAGCGGCCGGTCGCGTTCGAACGCAGAGACGAAGTCGCGTCGCGTGGTGTGGTCAGTTGGATGCGGGGGCGACCGGAACTGCGCCGACGACGAGCTATGGCGGCCGCGCGTACGGGACCTCGACGGAAGCTATGCTAGGAAGCACGGGGAGGCACGTGCTGAGGCTCGTTGGGCTCCTGGGAGCTCCAGGAGTTCGACGGTGGCCTCAGGCGGCAACGACGTCGACCACAAAGACGGCCATGATCTCGTCGGCGGCGAGCAGGGCACGGAGGCAGCGACAGCTAGCTATGGCGCGGGGAAGAGCACGGGGAGAGAGGGAGAGGGAGGCGGCTCTCACTGGGCGCCTATAGGTGTGCAAACATGGGCTCGGGGGAGGCTCGGCGGAGCGAATCGACGGCAGCGAGCTCGGGCATCCCGAGGAGGAAGACGGGGTGGAACCGGCGCTATGGAGCCTTCCGGCTCCAACGGTGGGCACCGTTCGACGTGGAGGACGACTGCGGAGGCCTACGGCATGTTGGCGATGCGGGGCGAAGACGGTGGTCGCGGGATCGACGCAGCGACGGCAGCGGGCACGCTCGGGTCAGAGAGAGGGGAGTGCTCGAGGGGGATCTGAAGGGGAGTGGGAGAGGCGGAGGTGAGTGGGGGCGCGGAGGCCTTATCCTCTCACGAAGGCATCGACGACGAGGTGGTTCGGCGGCGACGGGCGCGCTCTGCCTCGCCCGGTCGGAGGAACAGGAGGGAGGCGCGCTTCGGGGAGCTGGGCCGGCCAGGCTGGGTGAGGTGGGCCGGCCTGCTGGGATGGGCCGAAGCCCAAGGGGAGGCCAGGGGCTCTCCCACCCCTTCTTCTTTCCTTTTCTTTTTTTTTGTTTTTTCTTTTTCCAACAGCTTTTGCCTTTTCTTTTTAGCCAATAATGACTTTGCAAAATTATGCCACTCGCCAAAACAATTTCAAAGAATTAAAGTGCACTACCTCAAAAAGGCTGGGAGGCTTTTGGAATAGTTGCCAATTTTATAAATTAAAAAGGGCATTTAATTTATTGCTTAGGTCACTGTTTTAAGTAGTTTAGGCCACTTAAACCCTTTGCAAGAATGTTGGTTCACCACCAATATTAGTTGTGGAATATTTGGCACATGATGAACATTTTGTTTTCATGTTTGAGAAATTTTGAATTTCCCTCATAATTTGAATCTGAATTTGACTTTGATTTGTCATCAAGTAATAATTAGCTTAGTAAGCATGGTGACCTGGCACCATTAACAGGGGATTACTGTAGCATGACACTGAGGGTGTTACAGTTCACTAGAAGTTTGCACAGTTTTATCATTTTTCTTTTTCTTCCTCTTAGAAGAACTAGGCATATCAATATTATTTCTCTGAGAATCTTGCTTGATTCTCTTAGGGTGGCCTTCAGGATACAAAGGTTCCTGAGTCATTCTACCAGTTCTAGTAGCCACTTTAACAACATAATCATTTTTCTTACTATTCATTTCATCAAGCACTTCTTTCTGAGCTTTAAGTACTTGTTCTACTTGAGTGGTAACCATAGAAGCATGCTTGCTAACAAGTTTAAGTTCACCTCTAATATCATCCATATAATCACTCAAGCGTTTAATCATAAAGGAATTCTGTTTTAATTGTCTACCAAAATAAGCATTAAAGTCATCTTTCTTAAACATAAAGTCATCAAACTCATCCAAGCACTGACTAGCAATTTTAGTAGGAGGAACTTCACCTTTATCATATCTATAGAGAGAATTTACCTTTACTACCTGTGTCGGGATACCGGGAGGTTCTTCAGTAAATAAGTAATTAAGATCATATACTTCTTCAACAGGTGATAAATTAAGACCATGTATTTCTTCAATAGGAGGTAAATTCTTAACATCTTCAGCTTTAATACCTTTTTCTTTCATAGATTTCTTTGCCTCTTGCATATCTTCGGGACTGAGAAATAGAACACCTCTCTTCTTCAGAGTTGGTTTAGGAATAGGCTCAGTAATTGGCTCAGGAGCTGGCTCAGGAGTTGGCTCAGGAGTTGGCTCAGGAGGTGCCCAATTATTTTCATTAGCCAACATATTATTCAATAGAAGTTCAGCGTCATCCGGTGTTCTTTCCCTAAAAAGAGAACCAGCACAACTATTTAGGTAATCTCTGGAAGCATCAGTTAGTCCATTATAAAAGATATCAAATATTTCAGGTTTCTTAAGAGGATGATCAGGCAAAGCATTAAGTAACTTGAGAAGCCTCCCCCAAGCTTGTGGGAGACTCTCTTCTTCAATTTGCACAAAATTGTATATTTCCCTCAAAGCAGCTTGTTTCCTATGAGCACGGAAATATTTAGCAGAGAAGTAATAAATCATATCCTGGGGACTTTGCACACAACCAGGATCAAGAGAATTAAGCCATTTCTTAGCATCACCCTTTAATGAGAACGGAAATATTTTAAGTAAATAAAGGTGGCGCGATCTCAGATTTTTAGTAAACAGGGCAGCTATATCATCTAACTTACGAAGATGTGCCACAACAGTTTCAGATTCATAGCCATAAAAAGGATCAGATTCAACCAAAGTAATTATATCTGGATCGACAGAAATATCATAATAATCATAATCAGGAACATAGATAGGTGAAGTAGCAAAAGCAGGGTCGGGTCTCATCCTACCTCTAAAAGATTCTTTACTCCACTTAATTAGCAACCTCTTACGTTCAAGACTATCCTGGCAAGCAAGAACAACTTCAAAAGATTCGGCACTAAAAAGATAACCCTCAGGAATAGCAGGCATAGGCTTATCATCACTAACATCATCGTGTTCAGGTTCAATAATTTCTCTTTCTCTAGACCTAGCAATTTGCTCATCAAGAAATTCACCGAGTGGCACATTAGTATCAAGCATAGAAGTAGTTTCATCATAAGTATCATGCATAGCAGAAGTGGCATCATCAATAACATGCGACATATCAGAATCAATAGCAGTAGTAGGTTTAGGTGTCGCAAACTTACTCATAACAGAAGGAGAATCTAGTGCAGAGCTAGATGGCAGTTCCTTACCTCCCCTCGTAGTTGAGGGCAAAATAGTAGTTCGATCATCTTTCAAGTTCTTCATAGTGTCCAGCAGATATAAATCCCAAGTGACTCAAAGAATAGAGCTATGCTCCCCGGCAATGGCGCCAGAAAAAGGTCTTGATAACCCACAAGTATAGGGGATCGCAACGGTTTTCGAGGGTAGAGTATTCAACCCATATTTATTGATTCGACACAAGGGGAGCCAAAGAATATTCTTAAGTATTAGCAGCTGAGTTGTCAATTCAACCACACCTGGAAACTTAGTATCTGCAGCAAAGTGTTTAGTAGCAAAGTAATATGATAGTGGTGGTAACGGTAACAAAAGTAAAGACAGCAAAAGTAATGTTTTTGGTATTTTTGTAGTGATTGTGACAGTAGCAACGGAAAAGTAAATAAGCGTAAACCAGTATATGGAAAACTCGTAGGCACCGGATTAGCGATGGATAATTATGTCGGATGTGGTTCATCATGTAACAGTCATAACATAGGGTGACACAGAGCTAGCTCCAGTTCATCAATGTAATGTAGGCACGTATTCCGTATATAGTCATACGTGCTTATGGAAAAGAACTTGCATGACATCTTTTGTCCTACCCTCCCGTGGCAGCGGGGTCCTAATGGAAACTAAGGGATATTAAGGCCTCCTTTTAATAGAGAGCCGGAACAAAGCATTAGCACATAGTGAATACATGAACTCCTCAAACTATGGTCATCACCGGGAGTGGTCCCGATTATTGTCACTTCGGGGTTGCCGGATCATAACACATAGTAGGTGACTATAGACTTGTAAGATAGGATCTAGAACACACATATATTCATGAAAACATAATAGGTTCAGATCTGAAATCATGGCACTCGGGCCCTAGTGACAAGCATTAAGCATAGCAAAGTCATAGCAACATCAATCTCAGAACATAATGGATACTAGGGATCAAACCCTAACAAAACTAACTCGATTACATGATAAATCTCATCCAACCCATCACCGTCCAGCAAGCCTACGATGCAATTACTCACGCACGGCGGTGAGCATCATGAAATTGGTGATGGAGGATGGTTGATGATGATGACAGCGATGAATCCCCCTCTCCGGAGCCCCAAACGGACTCCAGATCAGCCCTCCCGAGAGAGATTAGGGCTTGGCGGTGGCTCCGTATCGTAAAACGCGATGAAACTTTCTCTCTGATTTTTTTCTCCCCGAAAGCCAATATATGGAGTTGGAGTTGGCGTCGGAGGGCCACTAGGGGGCCCACGAGGTAGGGGGCGCGCCCAGGGGGAGGGGCGTGCCCCCCACCCTCGTGGACAGGGTGTGGGCCCCCTGGTCTTCATCTTTAGCGAGGATTTTTTATTATTTATTCTAAGATATTCCATGGAGTTTCAGGTCATTCCGAGAACTTTTGTTTTCTGCACATAAAACAACACCATGGCAATTCTGCTAAAAACAGTGTCAGTCCGGGTTAGTTCCATTCAAATCATACAAGTTAGAGTCCAAAACAAGGGCAAAAGTGTTTGGAAAAGTAGATACGACAGAGACATATCAATAACGTGCCCATCAATATTATCGACCAAGAGATCTTTAACCATAGCAATACTAGGTTCAACTTTAATTTGCTCAGGAGGTGTAGGTGTTCTAATAATACTGTTACGAACCACAGTTGAAGCTTTAGCATGATCCTTTATTCTAACAGGAAAGGGTGGTTTCTCAATATAAGCGGTAGGAACAATAGGATCAACATTATAAGTAATAGTTTTTTCTTCAACCTTAATAGTTTCTACTACCTTCAATTCAATGGGAGGATGATATTTAAACCACTTCTCCTTAGGGAGATCAACATGAGTAGCAAATGATTCATAGAAAGAAGCTACTATCTCAGAGTCAAGTCCATACTTAGTGCTAAGTTCACAAAAAGCATCGGTATCCATAAAAGATTTAACACAATCGAACTTAGGGGTTATACCTGACTCCTTACCTTCGTCGAGTTCCCAATCTTCAGAGTTGCATTTAATTCTTTCTAATAAATCCTATTTGAATTCAATAGTCTTCATCATAAAAGAACCATTACAAGAAGTATCGAGCATGGAGCGATCATTATGAGAAAGCCGAGCATAAAATTTTTGAATAATAATTTCTCTTGAGAGCTCGTGATTGGGGCATTAATATAACATTGACTTAAGCCTCCCCCAAGCTTGAGCGATACTTTCTCCTTCATGAGGCCAAAAATTATATATATAATTCCGATCATGATGAAGCAGATGCATAGGATAAAACTTCTGATGAAATTCCAATTTCAATCGGTTGTAGTTCCATGATCCAATATCATCACATAGCCTATACCATGTCAAGGCCTTTACCTTCAAAGATAAAGGGAAGAACTTCTTCTTGACAACATCCTCGGGCATACCTGCAAGCTTAAATAATCCACAAACTTCATCCACATAGATTAGGTGCATATCGGGATGTAATGTTCCATCTCCTGTATAGGGATTAGCTAGCAGTTTCTCTATCATACCCGAAGGAATTTCAAAGTAAACATTTTCAGTAGGTTCAGTAGGTTGAGGAGCTACTCTTTTCACTTCTGGTCGGGGTGAAGATACCCTGAACAAGCCCCTAAAAGGATTATTTTCCATTGTAACAAGTGACAGTAAATTTCAGCACACTATATAAATGTTTCCTTACTAAATTCCACTCACCAAAGGCGCTTCACTCCCCGGCAACGGCGCTAGAAAAGAGTTTTGATAACCCACAAGTATAGGGGATCTATCATAGTCCTTTCGATAAGTAAGAGTGTCGAACCCAATGAGGAGCAGAAGGAAATGACAAGCGGTTTTCAGTAAGGTATTCTCTGCAAGCACTGAAGTTATCGGTAACAGATAGTTTTGTGATAAGGTAATTCGTAATGGGTAACAAGTAACAAAAGTAACTAAGGTGCACCAAGGTGGCCCAATCCTGTTTATATAAAAGGACAAGCCTGGACGAACTCTTATATAAAGCAAAGCGCTCCCGAGGACCCATGGGAATTAATGTCAAGCTAGTTTTCATCATGCTCATATGATTCACGTTCGTTACTTGGATAATGTGATATGTGGGTGGACCGGTGCTTGGGTACTACCCTTCCTTGGACAAGCCTCCCACTTATGATTAACCCTCTCGCAAGCATCCGCAACTACGAAATAAGAATTAAGGTAAACCTAACCATAGCATGAAACATATGGATCCAAATTAGCCCCTTAAGAAGCAACACACAAACTAGGGTTTAAGCTTCTGTCACTCTAGCAACCCATCATCTACTTATTACTTCCCAATGCCTTCCCCTAGGCCCAAATCATGTTGAAGTGTCATGTAGTCGATGTTCACATAACACCACTAGAGGAGAGACAACATACATCTCATCAAAATATCGAACGAACACCAAATTCGCCATGTCCACAGGAACAAACATAACTACTCACAAATCATATTCATGTTCATAATGAGAGGGGTATGGAATAGCATTAAGGATATGAACATATGATCTTCCATCGAATAAACCAACTAGCATCAACTACAAGGAGGAATCAACACTACTAGCAACCCACAGGTACCAATATGAGGTTTTGAGACAAAGATCGGATACAAGAGATGAACTAGGGTTTGAGAGAAGATGGTGCTAGTGAAGATGTTGATGGAGATTGACCCCTTATCGATGAGAGGATCGATGGTGATTATGATGGGGATGATTTTCCCCTCCCGAAGGGATGTTTCCCCGGCAGAACAGCTCTGCCGGAGCCCTAGATTGGTCCTGCCCAGGTTCCGCCTCGAGACGGTGACGCTTCGTCCCGAAAGCTTCCTTATGATTTTTTCCAGGGCAAAAGACACCATATAGCACAAGATGGACGTCCGGGGCCTGCCAGGTGGCCCACGAGGTAGGGGGCGCGCCGAGGGGGTAGGGCGCACCCTCCACCCTCATGGCTGGTGGGTGGTCCCCCTCTGGTGCTTTCTTTGCCCAATATTTTTAATATATTTCAAAACTGATTTCCATGGAGTTTCAGGACTTTTCGATTTGTGCAGAATAGGTCTCTAATATTTGCTCCTTTTCCAGTCCGAAATTCCATTTGCCGGCATTCTCCCTCTTCATGTAAACCTTATAAAATAAGAGAGAAAAGGCATAAGTATTGTGACATAACGTTTTATAACAGCCCATAATGCAATAAATATTGATATAAAAGCATGATGCCAAATGGACGTATTAGGGCAGGCCGGCGGCGCCATGGTAGAGATCTGAGATAGATTTGAGAGAGAGAGAGAGAGAGAGAGAGCGAGAGAGCGAGCGAGAGAGAGAGAGAGAGAGAGAGAGAGAGAGAGAGAAAGGGCGAGCGAGGGGAGGATGTAGATGAGAATGCAGGCAGGACGACGTGAGCAAGGTAGTATTTATTGGCGGCCGAAATCTAGATTGACGGGAACAGTACACATGTTGGTCGTCCGAATTTACAAGTATTGTAGTTTGGATTACACATGATTCCCGCAGAAAAATCCGTGTGTGAACTTAATAGCTGACGGTTTCCAATACAGAACTGTGTCTTCCCGCAGCAAAATCTGTGCGTGAACTTAATAGCTGACGGTTTCCAATATAGGACCGTGTCTGATTAATGACCCCCGCCACTCACCTACTAAACCTCGAGCCGCGAAATAGAGTGCCAATCATGTGGGGGGTCGGTTGTCTTCTCAAATCTTTACATTTTATTTTTTGAACACCAGATATTTATATCCTCTGATGATATTTTAACTCGCACACAAGTACACAAAAATATGACTTTTCAAACCGTTATGGTTAGCCGTTGCATGTAGATGCAGTTAAAATTTGAATTACGGTCATTAAATGGCTACAAAATCACTTAAATGTCTTCAAAAGTTCAAATGACCCCTAGAATTTTCCAAATTTTCACATGACAGTTGTAGTAGTGCACGTTAAACGTAGAAAAAAATTGAAGGCCGTAAGAGGAAGTTATCTCCCGTTCATCATCAAATATGCATTGTTCCCTCTCGGAACCAGGAGCCTTCTGTGAGTTGCTCCGGTTTGTGAGGGGTCTGTGTCCAAACTTTCGTCAAATAGGCCAATTTTTTTGTCACATCATCTTGGTGGCATGACATTACATCAAGCAGATTTCATGTTTTTCTGATCAATTTTTAATTTTTTGGAAATAAAATGCCATGGCCCTCTATGCATGTCTCCATGCCGTGAGACCAATATGTTTGAAAATTCTTTCTAATTTACTGCACATGGAATTATCTCGCACACAAGTACACAAATATGATTTTCCAAACCGTTATGGTTAGCCGTTGCATGTAGATGTAGTTCAAATTTGACTTACGGTCATTAAATGGCTAGAAAATCACTTAAATGTTTTTAAAAGGTCAAATGACCCCTAGAATTTTCCAAAATTTCACAAGATAGTTGTATTAGTGCACATTAAATGTAGAAAAAATTGAAGGCCGTAAGAGGAAGCTATCTCCCGGTCGTCATCAAGCATGCATTGTTCCTTCTCGAAACCACGAGCTACCTAGTGAGTTGCTCTGGTTTGTGAGGTGGGTGTGTCCAAACTTCCATAAAACAGGCCAATTTTTTTACCACATCATCTTGGTGGCATGACATTACATCAAGCAAGGTTTCATGTTTTTCTGATCATTTTTTATTTTTTGGAATTTAAATGCCATGGCACTGCATGCATGTGTCCATGCCGTGAGACCAATATGTTTGAAAATTCCTTCTAATTTACTGCACATGGAATTAACTCACACACAAGTACACAAATATGATTTTTCAACCTGTTATGGTTAGCCGTTGCATGTAGATGTAGTTCAAATTTGAATTACGGTCATTAAATGGCTAGAAAATCACTTAAATGTCTTTAAAAGGTCAAATGAGCCCTAAATTCCAAATTTTCACATGACAGTTGTATTAGTGCATGTTAAATGTCGAAAAAAAATTGAAGGCCATAAGAGGAAGTTATCTCCTGTTCGTTATCAAACATGCATTGTTCCCTCTCGGGACCACGAGCCTTCTAGTGACTTGCTCCGGTTTGTGAGGGGGGTGTGTCCAAACTTTCGTCAAATAGGCCTGTTTTTTTACCACATCATCTTGGTGGAATGACATTGCATCAAGCAAGGTTTCATGTTTTTTTGGACATTTTTTTATTCCTTGGAATTTAAATGCCATAGCACTCCATGCATGTGTCCATGCCGTGAGACCAATATATTTTAAAATTCCTTCTAATTTACTACACATGGAATAACACGCACACAAGTACACAAATATGATTTTTCAAAGTGTTATGGTTAGCTGTTGCATGTAGATGAAGTTCAAATTTGAATTACGGTCATTAAATGGCTAGAAAATCCCTTAAATGTCTTTAAAAGGTCAAATGACCCCTAAAATTTTCCAAATTTTCACATGATAGTTGTATTAGTGCACGTTAAATGTAGAAAAAAATTAAAGGACATAAGGGGAAGCTATCTCCTATTTGTCATCAAACATGCATTGTTCCCTCTCGGAAACACGAGCCTTCTAGTGAGTTGCTTCGGTTTGTGAGGGGTGTGTGTCCAATCATTCGTCAAACATGCCAAAAAAATTTACCACATCATCTTGGTGTCATAACATTACATCAAGCAAGGTTTTATGTGTTTCTGATCATTTTTTATTTTTTGGAATTTAAATGCCATAGCACTCCATGCATGTGTCCATGTCGTGGGACCAATATGTTTGAAAATTCCTTGTAATTTACTGCACATGTAATTAACTCGCACACAAGTACACAAATATGATTTTTCAAACCGTTATGGTTATACGTTGCATGTAGATGTAGTTCAAATTAGAATTACGGTGAATAAATGTCTAGGAAATCAATTAAATGTCTTTAAAAGGTCAAATGACCCCTGAAATTTTCCAAATTTTCACATGATAGTTGTATTAGTGCATGTTAATAAACATAGAAGAAATTTGAAGGCCGTAAGAGGAAGCTATTTCCCTTTCGTCATCAAACATGCATTGTTCCCTCTCGGAACCACGAGTGTTCTAGTGAATTGCTCCGGTTTTGTGAGGGGTGTGTGTCCAAACTTTCTTCAAACAGGCCAACTTTTTTACCACATCATCTTGGTGGCATGCCATTACATCAAGAAAGGTTTCATGTTTTTCTTATCATTTTTCATTGTTTTTGAATTAAAATGCCATGGCACTCCATGCATGTGTCCATGCCGTGAGACAAATATGTTTGAAAATTCCTTCTAATTTACTGGACATGGAATTAACTCGCACGCAAGTACACAAATATGATTTCTCAAACCGTTATGGTTAGCCGTTGCATGTAGATGTAGTTCAAATTTGAATTGCGGTCATTAAAAGGATAGAAAATCATTTAAATGTCTTTAAAAGGTCAAATGACCTCTGAAATTTTCCAAATTTTCATATGACAGTTGTTTTAGTGCACGTTAAATGTAGAAAAAAATTTGAAGGACATAAGGGGAAGCTATCTCCCGTTCGTCATCAAACATGCATTGTTCCCTCTCGGAAACACAAGCCTTCGAGTGAGTTGCTTCAGTTTGTGAGCAAACTTTCGTCAAACATGCCAATTTTTTTCCAAATCATCTTGGTGGCATGACATTTCATCAAGAAAGGTTTCATGTGTTTCTGGTCTTTTTTAATTTTTTGGAACTTGAATGCCATGGCACTCCATAATTGTGTCATAGCCGTTAGACCAATATGTTTGAAAATTCCTTCCAATTTACTACACGTGGAATTAAATCGCACACAAGTACACAAAATATGACTTTTCAAATCACTATGGTTAGATGTTGCATGTGCATGTAGTTCAAATTTGAATTACGGTCATTAAATGGTTAGAAAATCACTTAAATGTCTTAAAAGGTCAAATGACCCCTGAAATTTTCCAAAATTTTGCATGACAGTTGTATTAGTACTACAAATTTTGTCATACATTTAAAACACCATCCGTTGCCACTTTACTCAAAATTCGTCTTTCACAGCTAATAAAAAATATCCACAACATCACACATAATTTTTTTGTAGGAACCGTTTGCGATGAAATTTTCTGGGTCTACTTAAGTGTTCCTCCTTAAGCTTCGCCGGCTCGTCTACTCCAGTGCCGGCAACCCCCGAATCAACGAATCTTGATGCCCATTCCCGCACCCCCTTATTGCATAGATGACGCTTTATGAAGTCCCGTACAATGGCCGCGTCCTTCCCGAGCGCGGCTGCCTACGCCGAGAGTGCCACTGCATCCGCATTGAGTGTAACGCCCCGCGACCGATGCGCCAGGTGTCTTCTAGCTATTCGCCGTCGTTGTCATGTGCTACGTCTCCAACGTATCTATAATTTTTTATTGTTCCATGCTATTATATTACCCCTTTTGGATGTTTATGGGATTTATTTTACACATTTATATCATTTTTGGGACTAACCTACTAACCGGAGGCCCAGCCCATATTGCTGTTTTATTGCATGTTTCAGTATTTCGAAGAAAAGGAATATCAAACGGAGTCCAAACGGAATGAAACCTTCGACAACATGATTTTTTGGAAGAATATGATCCTGGAGACTTAGAGTCCACGTCAGAAGATCCTCGAGGAGGCCACGAGATAGGAGGTTGCACCCCCCTTACAGGGTGGTGGCCCCTTGTCTCGTGGCCCCCTCGAGCACCTCCCGACCGACTTCTTTCGCCTATATAAGCCTACGTACCCCAAAAACATCGAATATCAAGATAGATCGGGAGTTCCGCCGCCGCAAGCCTCTGTAGCCACCAAAAACCTCTCGAGAGCCCGTTCCGGCATCCTGCCGGAGGGGGAATCCATCACTGGTGGCCATCTTCATCATCCCGACGCTCTCCATGACGAGGAGGGAGTAGTTCACCCTCGGGGATGAGGGTATGTACCAGTAGCTATGTGTTTGATCTCTCTCTCTCATGTTCTCTCTCGTGTTCCCTCTATGGCACGATCTTGATGTATCCCGAGCTTTGCTATTGTAGTTGGATCTTATGATGTTTCTCCCCCCTCTACTCTCTTGTGATGAATTGAGTTTCCCCTTTGAAGTTATCTTATCGGATTGAGTCTTTTATGAGAACACTTGATGTATGTCTTGCCGTGTTTATCTATGATGACAATGGGCTCTCATGTGCCTCTTGATGTATGTTTTGGTGACCAACTTGTGGGTTCCGCCCATGAACCTATGCATAGGGGTTGGCACACGTTTTTGACTCTCCAGTAGAAACTTTGGGGCACTCTTTGAAGTACTTTTATGTTGGTTGGATGAATCTGAGATTGTGTGATGCATATCATATAATCATGCCCACGGATACTTGAGGTGACAATGGAGTATCTAGGTGACATTAGGGTTTTGGTTGATTTGTGTGTTAAGGTGTTATTCTAGTACGAACTCTTTTATAGATTGATCTGAAAGAATAATTTTGAGGTGGTTTCGTACCCTACCATAATCTCTACGTTTGTTCTCCGATATTAGTGGCTTTGGAGTGACTCTTTGTTGCATGTTGAGGGCTTGTTATATGATCTATCTATGTTATTATTGTTGAGAGAACTTGCACTAGTGAATGTATGAACCATAGGCCTTGTTTCCTATCATTGCAATACCGTTTACGCTCACTTTTATCATTAGTTACCTTGCTTTTTTATTATTTCAGATTACAAAAACCTATATCTACCATCCATATTTCACTTGCATCACCATCTCTTCGCCGAACTAGTGCACCTATACAATTTACCATTGTATTGGGTGTGTTGGGGACACAAGAGACTCTTTGTTATTTGGTTGCAGGGTTGTTTGAGAGAGACCATCTTCATCCTACGCCTCCTACGGATTGATAAACCTTAGGTCATCCACTTGAGTGAAATTTTCTATTGTCCTACAAACCTGTGCACTTGCAGGCCCAACAACGTCTACAAGAAGAAGGTTGTGTAGTAGACATCACCATGTCATTCGCTTGCGTGTTGCACTTTTCCATGTCATCATCTGCATTTCATCAGCATGTTTTTCAAAACTTGCATCCGTTCGGGTTCCCCCGGTTCTCTCTGTTATCCGTTCCGAGCCCAACCACACTCGCACGCGCCCGCGGCACCTCCAAAATATTATTTCATAAGTGGCATAAAAATGTTCTCGGAATGGGGTGAAAGTTGGCGTGCGGCCTTATTATAGTGTAGACAGACCGTCTGCCAAATTTCGTCGCATTCGGAGTCCGTTTGACTGCCCAACCGTTAAACATAAAGCCGCATTTAGTCGGTTCGATCATCGGACATTTTCGGTATCCAGAAACCATGCCGGGCACACTTCTCCCCCTCGCTTCTCACCCCAAGGCCTTCTACACAGCCCAATCTACCCCTCCTCGTGCCCAGAACCATTTGATCGAGATCGGAGGGCCCCGAAGCCCCCCAAACCATCAAACCCTAGCCCCTTCTATATATATACACCTCCCCCTGCCATTTTTGGCCTCCTCCAACCCCCCTACCTTGTTTGCCGCACCCCCAACCCTCAACCGCCACCTCCCACCTCATGTTCAGCGCCGCCCGCCCCTTCTTCGCCACTTGGCGCGTAGCCACTGGCCTCCGCCACCGCAGCCGGCGCCCCCAGCCAACCGGAAGGCACCACGCGTCCCCTCCACCTCCCTCCAATGCCCCGATCCGCCGCCGGCCCGCCCAAGCCTGAGCGGGGCCCACCCAAGCCGATCTGGGACCGACTCCCGCTCGCTCCGCCCGAGTCCCGGTCGCATCCGCGCTCGTCCTGCTCCCCGCACCGGTGGCCGACCCCGCCGCCTCGCCGGAGACCGCGTGCCACCGCCGCCAGCGACCTCGAGGGCCTGGCCAGGCCGCCCCCGCGCCCTTCTTCTTCTCCCTCCTCCTTAGCTCCCTCTCACTCCCTATCATGTGCCCCTGCAGGTCCGTCCCGCCACTGCCTCGACCGTCGGCCGCCGTCGCCCAGGAGCTTCGCCAGCCCTCGCCGCCGCCGGGAATGGGCTCCCCGCGACCGGATCCACCCGCTGCCACCCCGGAGTCGCCTCCTCCGGCCTCCTCTGACGCGCCTCCGGTCGTCCCCGACCTCCCCATCTCTCCCCGCGCTGTGTTGACCTCGCCATGGCCGCTACCTCCTCTGCCCGTGCCTCTATCGTGTGGGCCCTAGCCACCAGACGTGTCCAACCGGGCACGGACATGTCCGCCCAGATCTGTCCCCGAGGTTGTTTTTTTACCAAGTCCTTTTTGAAAATCTTATCATTTGTGCATGTCTGATTGTTGATAACTTGATGCTCGTTGCTCCGTTTGCATGCATGATATGTCAAAATGTTCATCTCAGAGTGCTCTTCATGATGGAGTAGTTTGCAGGCATGTTAGGTTTCATCTTGATGCCTTAACCTCCGTTGCAAAACTACTAATTGATATAACTGCTGTAATCTGTTGGTTGTTAACATTATGTTGCCCTTAAGTGCTGAAAACTGCTGTAACTTGTTGATTTATCATTTTTGTTGCATTTTGTGTGTGCATCATATGAGCATGATGTCTACATGTTTTAGGAGCATTTTCATTCCATATTTATAGGTGTGCAATCCATGTATTTTTATGTGCCCTGTAGTGAGTGGATCAAGCTTGTGAAGTGGGCTACTTGCTGTTAATGTTCTGTCAATGCTAAATCAGTAATATTATGATGACATGTTTGCTTGATGCTACCAATTAATCCATGCATATTCTGGAGATGCTTCGCTGACATGTTTTGATATATATATGTTATGCTCTATCATGTCATGCCTTTTTATGCCCTATATATGTCTTGTAGAATATGATTTCATTGCCATGAAGATGCCTACATGCTGTTCCACTTTTCTGTTAACTTCATGATACCTCGTTGTGAGATTGTTATTGAGTGTTCCATGCCTCTTCTGGAGATGCTCCAATTACATGTTTTGAAGTATGCTATGTTTAATTTGTTCACATGCCATGGTTGTTAATTTTGGAGATCATATGCCTCTGTTCCATGCTTGCAAACATGCTATCATAATGTTGCTGTTTTACACTTGCTGAAACTGTTTCAACATTCAATCTTGTCTTGCTGGTTCCTACTAATCCATGAGCCATATGTCTGGATGTTATTTGCTCTTTGTTATGTGTACTCTGATTCCATGTCCTTGGTTGCTATGGTTACTTGTTGTAGCTTGTCTCTTTCTTGCTCTCAAGTTACCATCATATTAACTCTGCTCATGCATATGCTCCTGTGTTATAAAGTTGCTTTTTGCATTGATCATATTGGCTTAATCTTGATACCTATGAACCTGAACCTTAATGATATTTGAAGTATGTTATCTTTAAATGAAGTCAAGTTTATGTTCATATGATTCCTATAGCATATTGTTTTGATGTTTGCAAAGTGCTTACTTGCTGTTTTGGGCAGATTGTTGTTATAACTTGCTTGGAGTGTACGTGTTGCACCGTTGCTCCGTTTTGAGCATGCTCTATATGAAACTTGCTTAGAATTGCATGTAGTTTCATATTTTCATGTTGCGTCAATGTTTTGAGTGTGTTTGCTTGATGTTTGAATGCATTTTGCATTAATGCCCTGTTTAACTTGTTTTGCTCATATCTTCTAGGCTGTAGCTCCGAATTAAATGAACTCTATATGGAACTTGACTAGAATTTTGTGTAGGTCATCTTGGTGCATCTTAAATTGCTGTTTAACAACTTGAACATAAGGTTTATTCAGATCTGGAATAATTTCGAAATTTGCATATGAGGACTTACCGGATTTATTACGTGTTGTTTCCGGCCTCATTTAAACTTGCTTTGATGTGTTGCTCTTGTATGCATCATCTCTTGCCATGAGTAGAAGCATATAGCCTTGTCATGCATCATACTTGGTCGAACATCATGTCATGTTTATGTGTTGTGTGTTTACTTATTGTTTGCTTCTTTCCGGTTGTGCTTCTTCTCAATACTTCCTGTTTCGTTGCGATCATGCGGATTCGTTCATCTACGCTTGGTTCGTCTTCGTCCATTCGTCTTCTTCATGGACTCGTTCTTCTTCCTAGCGGGATTTCAGGCAAGATGACCATTACCATGGATCTCACTACTATCATTGCTATGCTAGTTGCTTCGTTCTATCGCTATGCTGCGCTACCTATCACTTGTTGATCAAGCCTCCCAAATTGCCATGTCAGCCTCTAACCTTTTCACCCTTCCTAGCAAACCGTTGTTTGGCTATGTTACCGCTTTTGCTCAGCCCCTCTTATAGCGTTGTTAGTTGCAGGTGAAGTTGAAGATTGCTCCATGTTGGACAGGATTATGTTGGGATATCACAATATCTCTTATTTAATTAATGCATCTATATACTTAGTAAAGGATGGAAGGCTCGGCCTTATTCCTGGTGTTTTGTTCCACTCTTGCCGACTTAGTTTCCGTCATACCGGTGTTATGTTCCTTGATTTTGCGTTCCTTACGCGGCTGGGAGTATGGGAACCCCTTGACAGTTCGCGTTGAATAAAACTCCTCCAGCAAGGCCCAACTTTGGTTTTACATTCGCCTAACAACCTATAACCTTTCTCTTGGGAGTAATTAATCCGAGGGTCATCTTTATTTTAACCCCCCCCGGGCCAGTGCTTCTCTAAGTGTTGGTCCGAACCGAGCATCCTGCGGGGCCACCTCGGGGAAACTTGAGGGTTGGTTTTACTCGTAGCTTGTATCATCCAATGTGCCCTGAGAACGAGATATGTGCAGCTCCTATCGGGATTTGTCGGCACATTCAGGCAGTCTTGCTGGTCTTGTTTTACCATTGTCAAAATGTCTTGTAACCGGGATTCCGAGACTAATCGGGTCTTCCCAGGAGAAGGAATATCCTTCATTGGTCGTGAGAGCTTATAATGGGCTAAGTTGGGACACCCCTGCAGGGTTTAAACTTTCAAAAGCCGTGCCCGCAGTTATGTGGCAGATGGGAATTTGTTAATGTCCGGTTGTAGAGAACTTGACACTTGACTTAATTAAAACACATCAATCACATGTGTATCCGTGATGGTCTCTTTTCGGTGGAGTCCGGGAAGTGAACACGGTTTGAGTTATGCATGAATGTAAGTAGTTTCAGGATCACTTCTTGATCACTTCTAGCTTCTCGACCGATGCGTTGCTTCTCTTCTTGCTCTTATTTGCGTATGCTAGCCACCATATATGCTTAGTCGCTGCTGCAACCCCACCACTTATCCTTTCCTTTCCCACTAAGCTTTGCTAGTCTTGATATCCATGGTAATGGGATTGCTGAGTCCTCGTGCCTCATAGTTTACTACAACAATAGTTGCAGGTATAGGTAATGCGATGATCATGACGCGAGAATGATGTTTACTTATTTTGGAGTTCTTCTTCTGCTTCTTCTTCATTCAGGGGATAGGTTCCAGGTCGGCAGCCTGGGCTAGCAGGGTGGATGTCGGTTGAGTTTCTGTTTGTGTTCCATCCAAAGGCGGATGTTGCTATTATGTATGGTGATGATGCATTCGTGTGGCATTGTTTGCCTCTTGTATGTATCCCCAACTTTTATGTAATGGTACGATGTAATGATATCCACCTGGCAAAAGCGTCTCCAATATGCGCTTCTATCCTTGGTGGGACCTTCGAGTTCCATTAGGATAGGGTCGCATATTGGGCGTGACATTGAGTGCGGCCGCATCCTTCGAGAGGGCGTGTATGGCAGCTGCTGCGACGGCGGCTGCAAATGTCGAGAGCACACGAGCTACTGTCCGTGCCGCCGATGTCGCCCTGGCCCGGGTTGAGGCCATCCACGCTGAGATCGATGATGCACACGCCAAGATATTCCAGGCCACCTCAGAATCCAGCAAGCAACCCACGTACGAAAAGGCGGCGGCGGCCATGGAGCACCTGCTTCCTCATGAGATCTCCCAGTGGGAGCTCGAGATGCAGGAGGCGACGGCGATCGAGGAGCAGGAGGACGAGTTGCATGTGGCCGAGGTCGAGGTAGAGCCTGTCCGTTGAGGAATCGGCGGTGGAGTACCAATGCGAGCTCTGGTGCAGCCACTACTATGAGTACTACAACCTTGAGGACGGTGCCGAGGACGAGGACGTGGATGTGGCCGACTTCAGTAGGGGGATGCGGAGTCCACCAACGGCGGCATTTCGCCAGGACAAGTCATCGACCTCTCATCTCACACCGGCGATGCATAGGCCGGTGCGGCGGTAGATTTGTTAAAATTATGCGTACATAGGCTTTGTTTTTAATGCTAGTCTTTTTTAGAGCAATGTTTAGGTCAACTGGCTCTGTTTAATTACTAAAATTGCTCGATTTAGTAAGTGTGGTCTCTGTGCTGTACGCTCTTTTGTGTGCCCAAATTAGCAAGTGATGTTAAATTATGCAAAGATGTACCCGGGGAAATTTCCACCAAAATTTGAATTATCAAACTCATCCCATGCGTGTAAAGCATAAGAATCGTTTGTGATGCACACAATCGTTCAAAGTGAATGGTGTTCGGCGACACAGCGTGCAAAGTTTCCCTCCACATTTCCAAAATTTTGGCCTACCGCCAAAGTATCTACCCCCCTTCCCCACCCCCTTTTCCCCCCGACCACAAGTCACATTTCCCCTGTTTCCTCCTTCCTTCCTTCCTTCCTAAGCTATAGACGCTTCCTCGCTTTCTTCCTCGCTCTTGCCGTCTCGCATCCTACCGCCGGGGTCACCATGGTTTTCTTCAATGACCTCTCCAGTGGTTCATCCTCGGACGACGACTCCTTCACCACCCGGGTATGCCTCTCTTCTCTCTCTCGGGATATGACTTGGAATGAAGGATTTTAACTTGACGGTCGATTTGAGTCATTTCTTCCTCTTGTAGCTCCCTAGGACCATCGGTTGCAATGAATGGAGCGGGGTGGCTGAAGATTTATCTGCTCGTTGTCACCATCAATCTCCATGCATGAAGCTAGTAGCGTTTGAATCTATGGACAGTGGGAGGAAGTTTCTGGCATGTGCAGAGAAGGTGAGACCCTCTTTCGTTGTTACAAATCATTTGTTAGATCTGATTCAGACACTGTCACGGTCCCAACCCATTCATACCACACCTTCAACCAAATGCATCCTAAGACAGTGTCACAGTTTATACCTAGTATCTAAAAATGTTGCCATCTCATCAGCGGTGCCACTAGAAAATTATTTGGCACCGCTTCAGCAGTTTGTGCAGCCAACTTTGGTCCACAAATCCGAGCAGCTGATGTCTACTATGTGACCTTCTTCTTGTAGACGTTGTTGGGCCTCCAAGTGCAGAGGTTTGTAGGACAGTAGCAAATTTCCCTCAAGTGGATGACCTAAGGTTTATCAATCCGTGGGAGGCGTAGGATGAAGATGGTCTCTCCCAAGCAACCCTGCAACCAAATAACAAAGAGTCTCTTGTGTCCCCAACACACACAATACAATGGTAAATTGTATAGGTGCACTAGTTCGGCGAAGAGATGGTGATACAAGTGCAATATGGATGGTAGATATAGGTTTTTGTAATTTGAAATTATAAAAACAGCAAAACTAATGATAAAACTGAGCGTAAACGTTATTGCAATGCTAGGAAACAAGGCCTAAGGTTCATACTTTCACTAGTGCAAGTTATCTCAACAATAATAACATAACTGGATCATATAACTATCTCTCAACATGCAACAAAGAGTCACTCCAAAATCACTAATAGCGGAGAACAAACGAAGAGATTATTGTAGGGTACGAAACCACCTCAAAGTTATTCTTTCTGATCTATCTACTCAAGAGTCCGTAGTAAAATAACAGGAAGCTATTCTTTTCATTCAACCTATCATAGAGTTCATACTAGAATAACACCTTAAGACACAAATCAACAAAAAACCTAATGTCACCTAGATACTCCAATGTCACCTCAAGTATCCGTGGGCATGATTATACGATATGCATCACACAATCTCAGATTCGTCTATTCAAACCAACACAAAGTACTTCAAAGAGTGCCCCAAAGTTTCGACCGGAGAGTCAAGACGAAAACGTGCAACCCCTATGCATAAGTTCATGAGGTCACGGAACCCGCAACTTGATCACCAAAACATACATCAAGAAGATCACGTGATATCCCATTGTCACCACAGATAAGCACATGCAAGCCATACATCAAGTGTTCTCAAATCCTTAAAGACTCAATCCGATAAGATAACTTCAAAGGGAAAACTCAATCCATTACAAGAGAGTAGACGGGGAGAAACATCATAAGATCCAACTATAATAGCAAAGCTCACGATACATCAAGATCGTACCACCTCAAGATAACGAGAGAGAGAGAGAGAGCGATCAAACAAATAGCTGTCGGTACATACCCTCAGCCCTGAGGGTGAACTACTCCCTCCTCATCATGGATAGCGTCGGGATGATGAAGATGGCCACCATGAGGGATCCCCCCTCCGGCAGGGTGCCGGAACGGGCTCCCGAGAGGTTTTTGGTGGCTATAGAGGCTTGCGGCGGCGGAATTCCCGATCTAGGTTATTTTCTAGAGGTTTCAGTATTTATAGGAATTTTCGGCATAGGTCTCACGTCAGGGGGGTTTTCCGGGCTGTCCACGAGGCAGGGGGCGCGCCCAAGGGGAGTGGGCGCACGGGCCACCCTCGTGGGCAGCCCGGGACTCTCCTGGCCCAACTCTTTCACTCCAGGGGCTTCTTTTGGTCCACAAAAAACGGTCAAAAATTGGCACGTCAATTGGACTCCGTTTGGTATTCCTTTTCTGTAAAACTCAAAAACAAGGAAAAAACAGAAACTGGCACTGGGCTCTAGGTTAATAGGTTAGTCCCAAAAATGATATAAAAGTGTAAAGTAAAGCCCATAAACATCCAAAACGGGTAATATAACAGCATGGAACAATAAAAAATTATATATACGTTGGAGACGTATCAAGCATCCCCAAGCTTAATTCATGCTCGTCCTCAAGTAGGTAAATGATAAAAACAGAATTTTTGATGTGGAATGCTACCTAGCATATTTCTCAATGTAATTTTCTTTATTGTGGGATGAATGTTCAGATCCAAATGATTCAAGATAAAAGTTCATATTGACATGAAAACAATAATACTTCAAGCATACTAACAAAGCAATCATGTCTTCTCAAAATAACATGGCTAAAGAAAGCTATCCCTACAAAATCATATAGTCTGGCTATGCTCTATCTTCATCACACAAAGTATTTAATCATGCACAACCCCGATGACAAGCCAAGCAATTGTTTCATACTTTAGTATTCTCAAACGTTTTCAACTTTCACGCAATACATGAGCTTGAGCCATGGACATAGCACTATATGTGGAATAGAATGGTGGTTGTGGAGAAAACAAAAATGACAAGATAGTCTCACATCAACTAGGCGTATCAACGGGCTATGGAGCTGCCCATTAATAGATATCAATGTGAGTGAGTAGGGATTGCCATGCAACGGATGGACTAGAGCTATAAGTGTATGAAAGCACAACAAAAGAAACTAAGTGGGTGTGCATCCAACTTGCTTGCTCACGAAGACCTAGGGAATTTTGAGGAAGCCCATCATTGGAATATACAAGCCAAGTTCTATACTGTAAAATTCCCACTAGTATATGAAAGTGACAACATAGGAGACTCTCTATCATGAAGATCGTAGTGCTACTTTGAAACACAAGTGTGGAAAGAGTATAGTAGCATTGTCCCTTCTCTCTTTTTCTCTCATTTTTTTGGGCCTTTCTCTTTTTTTATATGGCCTTTCTCTTTTTTATTTTCTTATTTTCGTCCGGAGTCTCATCCCGACTTGTGGGGGAATCATAGTCTCCATCGTCCTTTCCTCACTGGGACAATGCTTTAATAATGAAGATCATCACACTTTTATTTACTTACAACTCAAGAATTAGAACTCAATACTTAGAACAAAATATGACTCTATATGAATGCCTCCGGCGGTGTACCGGGATATGCAATGAACCAAGAGTGACATGTATGGAATTATGAAGGTGGCTTTGCCACAAATACGATGTCAACTACATGATCATGCAAGAGCAATATGACAATGATGGTGTGTGTCATAACAAACGGAACGGTGGAAATTTGCATGGAAATATATCTCGGAATGGCTATGGAAATGCCATAATAGGTAGGTAAGGTGGCTGTTTTGAGGAAGGTATATGGTGGGTGTATGGTACCGGCGAAAGTTGTGCGGCACAAGAGATGCTAGCAATGGTGGAAGGGTGAGAGTGCGTATAATCCATGGACTCAACATTAGTCATAAAGAACTCATATACTTATTGCAAAAATCTACAAGCCATTGAAACAAAGTACTACGTGCATGCTCCTAGGGGGATAGATTGGTAGGAAAATACCATCGCTCCTCCCCAACCGCCACTCATAAGGAAGACAATAAATAAATAAACCATGCTCCAACTTCATCACAAAGCGGTTCACCATACGTGCATGCTACGGGAATCACAAACTTCAACACAAGTATTCCTCAAATTCATAATTACTCCACTAGCATGACTCTAATATCACCATCCTCATATCTCAAAACAATTATCAAGCATCAAATTGACAATAGCATCCAATTCACTTTCTATGATAGTTTTTATTATACCCAACTTGGATGCCCATCATTCTAGGACCAATTTTAAAACCATAGCAAATACCATGTTGTTCTAAAAGACTCTCAAAATAAGATAAGTGAAGCATGAGAGATCAATACTTTCTACAAAATAGAACCACCGTCGTGCTCTAAAAAATATAAGTGAAGCACTAGAGCAAATGACAAACTACTCCAAAAGATATAAGTGAAGATCAATGAGTAGTCGAATAATTATGCAACTATGTGAAGACTCTCTAACATTTAAGAATTTCAGATCTTGGTATTTTATTCAAGCAGCAAGCAAAACAAAGTAAAACGAAATGATGCTCCAAGCAAAACACATATCATGTGGCGAATAAAAATACAACTTCAAGTAAAGTTACCGATGGACGAAGACGAAAGAGGGGATGCCATCCGGGGCGTCCCCAAGATTAGGCTCTTGGTTGTCCTTGAATACCTTGGGGTGCCTTGGGATTCCCCAAGCTTAGGCTCTTTCCACTCCTTATTCCATAGTCCATCGAATCTTTACCCAAAACTTGAAAACTTCACAACACAAAACTCAACAGAAAACTCGTAAGCTTTGTTAGTATAAGAAAATAAAATCACCACTTAGGTACTGTTGTGAACTCATTCTAAATTCATATTTGTGTAATATCTATTGTATTCCAACTTCTCTATGGTTCATACCCTCCGATACTACTCATAGATTGATCAAAATAAGCAAACAACACACGAAAAACAGAACCTGTCAAAAACAGAACAGTCTGTAGCAATCTGTAACTCTGGAATACTTCTGGAACTCTAAAAATCCTACCAAAATAGGAAGTCCTGGGAAATTTGTGTACCAATCCAGACCAAAAGAATCAGATCAAAAGCACATTTCTGCGAATTATCAAAACTAATTTAATGGGTGCAAAAGTTTCTGATTTTCAGCAGGATCAACACAACTATCACCGTAAGCTATCCTAAAGGTCTTACTTGGCACTTTATTGAAACAAAAGCTATAAAACATGATTACTACAGTATCATACTCATGTGGACACACAAAAACAGTAAAGTTAAATATTGAGTTGCCTCCAAACAAGCGCTTTTCTTTAATGCCTTTCTAGCTAGGCATGATGACGACAATGATGCTCACATAAAAGATAAGAATTGAAACATAATGGGAGAATCATGAAGCATATGACTAGCCTATTTAAGTCTAACCCACTTCCTATGCATAGGGATTTTGTGAGCAAACAACTTATGGGAACAATAATCAACTAGCATAGGAAGGCAAAACAAGCATAACTTTAAGATTTTAAGCACATAGAGAAGAGACTTGATATTATTACAATTTCTACAAGCATATGTTCCTCCCTCATAATAATTTTCAGTAGCATCATGAATGAATTCAACAATATAACCATTACCTAAAGCATTATTTTCATGATCTACTTGCATAGAAAATTTACTACTCTCCACATAAGCAAAATTCTTCTCATTCGGAATAGTGGGAGTATCATAAGAGACTCGAATACTATAAATTGTTTCCATATTAAAAAAGTAATGTTCAGAAAAAGGGAAATCATAATCATGACAAGTTTTATAAATATAATCATTAATACTTTTATAGGATAAGTTTCATCACAATAATCATCATAAATAGCAACTTTGTTCTCCTCATAATCGATTGAAACCTCTTCCAAGATAGTGGAATCATCACTAAATAAAGTCATGACCTCTCCAAATCCACTTTCATATTCATCACAATAAGATTTAACATCCTCCGAAATAGTGGGATCATTACTTCCAAAAGTTGACACTCTTCCAAACCCACTTTCATCAATATAATCATCATAAGTCGGAGGCATGCTATCATCATAACAAATTTGCATATCAAAACTTGGGAGGCAAAAAATATCATCTTCATTAAACATAGCATCCCCAAGCTTGGGACAAACATTAATTGCAGCAAATATATTCTCAAATATGCCATCCTCATCAAACATAGCTTCCCCAAGCTTGGGCCTTTTCATATCATAAGCATAATCACTCTCATCATTAATAGTATGGATAGCACCAATAGTATAGCAATTATCATCATCACAATGAGTAATAGGAGCAACATCATTTGGGAGGGATACCTTTTTACCTTTGCTTCCCCGTCTTTTCTTTTTCTTCTTCACATCATGTGTAGGTTCAATCCTCCTTTTTGAGCTCTTTATTAATGAGATTGGTTGAATAGAAAGTTCCTCCTCGTTACCTGATTCATCATAAGAAATAATAGGAGGATATTGGGAAGTTTCTTCCCTTTCATCAGTATTCTCTTCATCTTCTATTAGCTTTCTTTTCTTTATGTAATTGGCAATATAAGGATTTTCAATGCAATTCACCGCAAATACATATAAATTTCCTCTAGATCAATATCAAGAAATTTCTTAAGGGCAAATTCTGGAAGATCCTTAGTTAAACGTTTTATTTCTTCATAACCCAAAAGCAAACTAAGTTCATTATGATGTGCAAGGGAAATCAAATCATCACAATTTTTGGACACGATTCGATCATGAAACAATTTGCATTGGAGATGTAAATGACCACGTTCATTGCAAAGTTCACAAGTACGGCAAAGAAATTTTAAATTTTCAGCACTCACATTTAGCCGCTCTTGCAACCATTTAGTTTCTAAATGCTTATGCCTCTTGCAATATCTATCTTCCCTATTTGGTGTGTACTTGCAAACCCAATACACTCCACAAAAATTAACATGCTTATAGGATACATTTTCATCATAACTAGTGCAATCATCATTAGTACTATGGATATTCAAAGAGTTCATACTAACAATATTGCAATCATGCTCATCATTCAAAGATTTAGTACCAAACATTTTATAGACTTCTTCTTCTAGCACTTGAGCACAATTTTCCTTTTCATCATACTTACGAAAGATATTAAAAAGATGAAGCGTATGAGACAAACTCAATTTCATTTTTTGTAGTTTTATTTTATAAACTAAATTAGTGATAAAACAAGAAACTAAAAGATTCGATTGCAAGATCTAAAGATATACCTTCAAGCACTCACCTCCTAGGTAATGGCGCCAGAAAAGAGCTTGATGTCTACTATGCAACCTTCTTCTTGTAGACGTTGTTGGGCCTCCAAGTGCAGAGGTTTGTAGGACAGTAGCAAATTTCCCTCAAGTGGATGACCTAAGGTTTATCAATCTGTGGGAGGCATAGGATGAAGATGGTCTCTCTCAAGCAACCCTGCAACCAAATAACAAAGAGTCTCTTGTGTCCCCAACACACCCAATACAATGGTAAATTGTATAGGTGCACTAGTTCGGCAAAGAGATGGTGATACCAGTGCAATATGGATGGTAGATATAGGTTTTTGTAATCTGAAATTATAAAAACAGCAACGTAACTACTGATAAAAGTGAGCGTAAACGGTATTGCAATGCTAGGAAACAAGGCCTAAGGTTCATACTTTCACTAGTGCAAGTTCTCTCAACAATAATAACATAACTGGATCATATAACTATCCCTCAACATGCAACAAAGAGTCACTCCAAAGTCAATAATAGCGGAGAACAAACGAAGAGACTATTGTAGGGTACGAAACCACCTCAAAGTTATTCTTTCTGGTCTATCGATTCAAGAGTCCGTAGTAAAATAACATGAAGCTATTATTTCCGTTCAATCTATCATAGAGTTCGTACTAGAATAACAACTTAAGAAACAAATCAACCAAAACCCTAATGTCACCTAGATACTCCAATGTCACCTCAAGTATCCATGGCATGATTATACGATATGCATCACACAATCTCAGATTCATCTATTGAAACCAACACAAAGTACTTCAAAGAGTACCCCAAAGTTTCTACCGAAGAGTCAAGACGAAAACGTGTGCCAACCCCTATGCATAAGTTCACGAGGTCACAGAACCCGCAAGTTGATCACCAAAACATACATCAATTAGATCACGTGATATCCCATTGTTGTCACATCCCTAGAATGTTGGTTGTAATCAGTTACATGAGTGAGCATCTTGCATCATGTCTATTTTCTGAAAGTTGAATTGAGGTTAGTTGAAACCCTTAGAAACAGGTTCAGAAATAATCAACATTAAAATCTCATCAAAGAAGCCCAAGAAAATGTTCCTATTAAACCTTGAAAAATATTGGCAAGAATAAAATTCAAACCAATATTTTTGGAGGCTTAAAAATATTTATTTTGGGCCTTTGAGTTAAATCATAATGTATTTTAATTGGCTTTATTTCTGTTATAAAAGAAATACATGTCCAATAATTTTGGAAATTATTGTGGGGCTCTGGAATAATACCACTAGTCCATATACAATAATTTACAGAAGTAAATAAATGGTTTAGTATTTTTTTACTAAATCAAAACAAAACAGAATAATTAGAAAACACAAACAATTTAGAAAAGGGGAAAACTTACCTGGGCCACTGCTGGCCTGGCACTGTGCCGGCCCAGCCGACTAGCCAGCGCTAGTCACCCCCTACCTCGCGCCAGAAGGCAGGGGTGCGTGCTCGTCGTGCGCTGGCCACGCGCCGGCCTCCTCCTGCCTCCCTGCATGTCTCCCCGTCGCCCTGAGGAAGCCACGCAACCCTTGACGCTCTCTCGCTCTCCCTCGTCCTCATCCTCTCCCCTGGACCTCTCTCTCCCACCACCGAACGGAGCCGCGCCACCATCGACGTTCGTCGCTACCACCGACCTCCCCGCGCCATCCGGATATGCCACGAGCTCTGCCTTGACCCCCGCATCCTCTGCACCACGCCAGGCGCCGCTAGGAGCTCTGTGACGACGTCCCCGACCCCTTCTTCTTCCTCGGGTCGCCGGAGATCCCCTTTGCCGCTCGCTCGCTCCGACGCTTCCCCGAGCCAAACGAGCCGCCCATCCAACTCCCTGTGAGCCCCGCCGTCATCTCCCCCTCTCCCCTTGGTCGATTTCTCACTGCAACACCAATGACAGCGAGTCCCGTATGCCGCCGCCGCACGAGCTCGTCGCCGACGAGGCTCCGGTGACCAAATGGTCCCATGCGTGCCTCCGTTGGGTTCAGGAGCTCTCGTAGATCACGTAGGTGCAAACCGTTGGTCCTCCCCCGCGCCGTGTTGTCGATTCCGTTGACACCCGAGCTCCGACCGCCGCCCAACTCGCTGCTACCGCCGCTACAGACCACCTCGCGCCCTATCTCTGCCACCGCTGGATGCGCTCGAGTCCCAGCTCACCGTAGAACCCAACCGCGTCGCAAGCCGTGCCGTGTGGGCGATTCCCGAGCCACCCCGCCGCCGCGGCACCTCGCCGGCGAGTCAACCCCGGTTAAACGCCGGCCTAACTGCGATTAGGCGCTAACCTAATAATCTTAGGTCACTGATGAATGGGCCCCACACCCTTATTTAATCAAAGGATTATCTCCCTGCTTAGTTTAAGCTAATGCCGTGGCCCACCGGTCAGTTCGACTTGGCCACGTCAGCATTGACTGGGTCCCACGTGACAGGTTTGACTCTGGTCAACCCTATTGACTTGCTGACGTCACACAGGCACTGACGCAGTAAAGTATTTTTGGAATTAATATAAATCAGGAAATGATTTATAAATTTCAGAAAATACCCCAAACTCCTAAAAATCATAGAAAAATAACCGTAGCTCAGAATGAAATAATTTATATATGAAAAATGATCAAAAAAATCTAATCTATCCATCTGTACTCTTTTCATGCATGTTAGAACAACTTATAGCTGCTGTTTAGCAAAATCATACAAATGGCATTTAAATATCCACATATGGAGTTTGAATTTGAATCTTAGATTCAAACCAACTTCATTTAACCTGGTGCTAGTTGCATTAGCTCAAACCACAACATATTGCCATGTCATGATCATGCATCATATTGTGCATTGCATTGATTGTGTTTCCTCTTTGTTGTCGGTGCTTGTCCCCTCTTAGTAGACGTGGACCGACGATGTGATCGATGACACCGATGAAGAACTATACTATCTTCAGAAGTGCCAGGCAAGCAAAACCCCCTTGTTCATTCCGATACAATCCCACTCTCTCGCTCCTGCTCTCTTTTACGGCATTAGGACAACAACAACATATTTGTTAATTGCTGCGGTAGCTGAACCCCTTTCCTCTGCATGACCTGTCATTGCCACAGTAAATAGATGAAACCCACTAGCATGAGTAGGAGTTGTTTGAGCCCTGATGCGCCTACTCATACATTCTTGTTTGTCATGCCTGCTACTGCTTAGGTTTGAGTTAGGTCTGATTCATTGGGGATGAATTGGAGGTGTGTGAACATGTCCTACTGTGTGTGAGCTAAGTGTGAGAACACGATTTGGTAAAGGTAGCGGTGAGAGGCCATGTAGGAGTACATGGTGGGTTGTCTCATTGAAGCCATCCTCAGGAACTGAGTTCTGTGTTTGTGATCCATGAACAGCTACTACCACACATTGGGATCCTTAATTGACTCTCGACTTATTAACCGACTTGATCTCTATCCAGGAGTTGCAACTAGTTTCTGGTGTTTGTAGGTAGTGTTAGTAGTCTACCAAGTGGCACTCGATACAGGTGGGCTTGGGACATACTAGGAACAGTGGCCCGGTGTACCAAGTGGCACCAGGATGGTGGGCTTGGGAACCCTGCACACGTCGTTTGTGGCCGTGAGCGACACCCCTGCCGGATCTCCTTGTGGATGCAACCTGAATAGGTGATAAACCTGGACGAGAGACTTGTGTGGTTAGTCAGGTCGTGGCCGACACCCTCACTGGGCTTCCGCTTGAAGGTTGCCGAGTACATGTCGTGTAAACGGCGATAAGTGGTGAGAGTGTGTGTGAAGAAGTACACCCCTGCAGGGTTAATATGATCTACACCCCTGCAGGGTTAATATGATCTATTCGAATAGCCGTGTCCGCGGTAAAGGACTTCTGGGTTGCCTATACAGTTCATAGACAAGTGAAAGTGGACACTCTAAAATGCGCAAGATAAGCGTGAGTGCTATGGATGGCGTTCTCGTAGGAAGACGGGAGCAGATCCATAGTGGTGTATTGGTTGGTGAATATGTGGACTCGTGTGCGCCACCTCAAAAGAGTTACTTACAGTTGTAGTTCAAGATAGCCACCGAGTCAAAGTTGGCTTGCTGCAGTTAAAGCCCACCACCCCTTTGTTGATAATGATGCATATGTAGTTAGTTCTGATGTAAGTCTTGCTGGGTACCTTTGTACTCATGTTTGCCTATTTTATGTTTTTGCAGAGAGACTTCAGTCTCGCTAGTTGTCACATCCCTAGAATGTTGGTTGTAATCAGTTACATGAGTGAGCATCTTGCATCATGTCTATTTTCTGAAAGTTGAATTGAGGTTAGTTGAAACCCTCAGAAACAAGTTCAGAAATAATCAACATTAAAATCTCATCAAAGAAGCCCAAGAAAACGTTCCTATTAAACCTTGAAGAATATTGGCAAGAATAAAATTCGAACCAATATTTTTGGAGGCTTAAAAATATTTATTTTGGGACTTTGAGTTAAATCATAATGTATTTGAATTGGTTTTATTTCTGTTATAAAAGAAATACATGTTTAATAATTTTGGAAATTATTGTGGGGCTCTGGAATAATACCACTAGTCCATATACAATAATTTACAGAAGTAAATAAATGGTTTAGTATTTTTTACTAAATCAAAACAAAACAGAATAATTAGAAAACAGATACAATTTAGAAAAGGGGAAAACTTACCTGGGCCACTGCTGGCCTGGCACTGTGCCGGCCCATCCGACTAGCCAGCGCCAGTCACCCCTACCTCGCGCCAGAAGGCAGGGGCGCGTGCTCGTCGCGCGCTGGCCATACGCCGGCCTCCTCCTGCCTCCCTGCCTGTCTCCCCATCGCCCTGAGGAAGCCACGCGACCCTTGACGCTCTCTCGCTCTCCCTCGTCCTCATCCTCTCCCCTGACCTCTCTCTCCCACCATCGAACGGATCCGCCGCCACCATCGCTATTTGTTGCTACCACCGACCTCCCTGTGCCATCCGGATATGCCACGAGCGCTGCCTCGACCCCTGCGTCCTCTGCACCAAGCCAGGCGCCGCCAGGAGCTCCGTGACGATGTCCCTGACCCCTTATTCCTCCTCGGGTCGCCGGAGATCCCCTTCGCCGCCCGCTTGCTCCGACGCTTCCCCGAGCCAAATGAGTCGCCCATCCAACTCCCTGTGAGCCCCGCTGTCACCTCCCCCTCTCCCCTTGGTCGATTTCTCGTTGCAACGCTGATGACCGCGAGTCACGTATGCTGCCGCCGCACGAGCTTGTCGCCGACGAGGCTCCGGTGACCAAATGGTCCTGTGCGTGCCTCCGTTGGGTTCGGGAGCTCTCGTGGATCACATAGGTGCAAACCGCTGGTCCTCCCGCACGCCGTGTCGTCGATTGGGCCGCCGCCCAACTCGCCGCTGCCGCTGCTACAGACCACCTCACGCCCTATCTCTGCCACCACTGGATGCGCACGAGCCCCAGCTCGCCGTAGAACCCAACCGCGTCGCAAGCCGTGCCCTGTGGGCGATTCCCGAGCCACCCCGCCGCCGCGGCACGTCGCCGGCGAGTCAACCCCGTTAAACGCCGGCCTAACTACAGATTAGGCGCTAACCTAATAGTCTTAGGTCACTGACGAATGGGCCCCACGCCCTTATTTAATCACAGGATTATCTCCCTGCTTAGTTTAAGCTAATGTCGTGGCCCACCGGTCAGTTTGACTTGGCCACATCAGCATTGACCGGGTCCCACACGATAGGTTTGACTTTGGTCAACCCTGTTGACTTGCTGACGTCACACAGGCATCATGCTGATGCAGTAAAGTATTTCTAGAATTAAAATAAATCAGGAAATGACTTATAAATTTCAGAAAATAACCCGAACTCCTAAAACTCATAGAAAAATAACCGTAGCTCAGAATGAAATAATTTATATATGAAAAATGATCAGTAAATCTAGTCTATCCATCTGTACTGTTTTCATGCATGTTAGAACAACTTATAGCTGCTGTTTAGCACAAATCATATAAATGGCATTTAAATATCCACATATGGAGTTTGAATTTGAATCTTAGATTCAAACCAACTCCATTTAACCTCCTGCTAGTTGCATTAGCTCAAACCACAACATATTGCCATGTCATGATCATGCATCATATTGTGCATTGCATTGATTGTGTTTCTTCTTTGTTGTCGGTGCTTGTCCCCTCTCAGTAGATGTGTACCGACAATGTGATCAATGACACCGATGAAGAACTATACTATCTTCAGAAGTGCCAGGCAAGCAAAAACCCCTTATTCATTCCGATACAATCCCACTCTCTCGCTCCTGCTCTCTTTTACGGCATTAGGACAATGACAACATATTTTTTACTTGCTGCGGTAGTTGAACCACTTTCCTCTGCATGACCTGTCATTGCCACAGTAAATAGACGAAACCCACTAGCATGAGTAGGAGTTGTTTGAGCCCTGATGTGCCTACTCATACATGCTTGTTTGTCATGCCTGCTACTGCTTAGGTTTGAGTCGGGTCTGATTCATCGGAGATGAATTGGAGGTGTGTGAACATGTCTTACTGTGTGTGAGCTAAGTGTGAGAACACGATTTGGTAAAGGTAGCGGTGAGAGGCCATGTAGGAGTACATGGTGGGTTGTCTCATTGAAGCCGTCCTCAGGAACTGAGTTCTGTGTTTGTGATCCATGAACAGCTACTACCACACATTGGGATCCTTAATTGACTCTCTCGACTTATTAACCGACTTGGTCTCTGTCCAGGAGTCGCAACTAGTTTCTGGTGTTTGTAGGTAGTGTTAGTAGTCTACCAAATGGCACCCGGTACAGGTGCGCTTGGGATAGACTAGGCACAGTGGCCTGGTGTACCAAGTGGCACCCGGATGGTGGGCTTGGGAACCCTGCACACATCATTTGGGGCCGTGAGCGACATCCCGGCCGGATCTCCTTGCGGATGGAACCCGAATAGGCGATAAACCTGGATGAGAGACTTGTGTGGTTAGTCAGGTCATGGCCGACACCCTCATTGGGCTTCCGCTTGAAGGTTGCCAAGTACATGTCGTGTAAACGGCGATAAGTGGTGAGAGTGTGTGTGAAGAAGTACACCCTTGCAGGGTTAATATGATCTATTCGAATAGCCATGTCCACGGTAAAGGACTTCTGGGTTGCCTATATAGTTCATAGACAAGTGAAAGTGGACAATCTAAAATGCGCAAGATAAGCGTGAGTGCTATGGATGGCGTTCTCGTAGGAAGATGGGAGCGGATCCATAGTGGTGTATTTGTTGGTGAATATGTGGACTCGTGTGCGCCACCTCAAAAGAGTTACTTACAGTCGTAGTTCAGGATAGCCACCGAGTCAAAGCTGGCTTGCTGCAGTTAAAGCCCACCACCCCTTTGTTGATAATGATGCATATGTAGTTAGTTCTGATGTAAGTCTTGCTGGGTACATTTGTACTCACGTTTGCCTATTTTATGTTTTTGCAGAGAGACTTCAGTCTCGCTAGTAGTTCCGCGTGAACTTCGACGTTTAGCTTGTTATCTCAACTACGATCTTGTGCCCTCGGCAGGATCTGGTAGATAGTCAGGCTTCTCAGCCTTTTCATTTGTAGATGTCTGTACTCACACATGTTAAGCTTCCGTTTGTGCTTTGACTTGTATGCTCTGAATGTTGGGTCATGAGACCCATGTTTGTAATATATCGCTCCTCTGAGCCTATTGAGTAAAATACTTGAGTTGTAGAGTCATGTTGTGATGCCATGTTGTATTTGCACATATCGAACATATTGTGTGTATGTTATTGAAATGCTTGGTATGTGTGGGATCTGACTATCTAGTTGTTTATCCTTGGTAGCCTCTCTTACTGGGAAATGTCTCCCAGTGCTTCCACTGAGCCTTGGTAGCTTGCTACTACTCCGGAACACTTAGGATGGCCGGCATGTGTCCTTCTTCGTTCCTGTGTCTGTCCCTTCGAGGAAATGTCACGCGGTGTCTACCGGAGTTCTGTTAGCCTGCTACAGCCCAGTTTACCGGAGTCCTGCTAGCCCAGCCGCTATAGCCCGGATTCACTCGCTGATGACCGACACGTTCGTTGCTGGGTCATGTATGCCTGTCCCTGTAAGTTAGTGCCACTTTGGGTTCACGACTAGCCATGTCAGCCCAGGCTCCTTGTCATATGGATGCTAGCGACACTATCATATACGTGTGCCAAAAGGCACAAACGGTCTCGGGCAAGGTAAGGAGACACCCGTGAGAATACCGTGCGTGAGGCCGCAAAGTGATATGAGGTGTTACATGCTAGATCGGTGTGGCTTTGAGTCGGGGTCCTGACAATTGTCACCACAGATAAGCACATGCAAGACATACATCAAGTGTTCTCAAATCCTTAAAGACTCAATCCGATAAGATAACTTCAAAGGGAAAACTCAATCTATTACAAGAGAGTAGAGGGGGAGAAACATCATAAGATCCAACTATAATAGCAAAGCTCACGATACATCAAGATAGTACCACCTTAAGAACACGAGAGAGAGAGAGAGAGGGAGAGAGAGAGAGATCAAACACATAGCTACTGGTACATACCCTCATCCCCGAGGGTGAACTATTCCCTCCTCATCATGGAGAGCGTCGGGATGATGAAGATGGCCACTGGTGAGGGATCCCCCCTCAGGTAGGGTGCCGGAACGGGGCTCCCGAGAGGTTTTTGGTGGCTGCAGAGGCTTGCGGTGGTGGAACTCTCGATCTAGGTTATTTTCTGGAGGTTTCAGTATTTATAGGAATTTTTGGCGTAGGTCTCACGTTAGGGGGGTTTCCGGGCTGTCCACGAGGCAGGGGGCGCGCCCGGGGGAGTGGGCGCACGGGCCACCCTCGTGGGCAGCCCGAGACTCTCCTGGCCCAACTCTTTCACTCCAGGGGCTTATTTTGGTCCACAAAAAATCGTCAAAAATTGGCACGTCAATTGGACTCCGTTTGGTATTCCTTTTCTGTAAAACTCAAAAACAAGGAAAAAATAGAAACTGGCACTGGGCTCTAGGTTAATAGGTTAGTCCCAAAAATGATATAAAAGTGTAAAGTAAAGCCCATAAACATCCAAAACGGGTAATATAGTAGCATGGAACAATCAAAAATTATAGATACGTTGGAGACGTATCAGTATCCAAAAAGTAAAATACTAAATCTTTATGGCACGAAGGAACTGGGCATTAGAGCAACTTGGTGCTCCGGAGTCTGGGTCCCTGATTTTTTTTCTGCTACATTGGCTCGCGAGTGCAGGGCACCGGTGCGAGATGTAGCAACAGTTGTCTTTACACCGGTTTTGGCATACATAGTGGACGCCCTTAGTGCTATTAGTTCTCTGTAACTAAATTTGTGCATGTACACACCTGTTAGTATCAAGTTGCTATCATCCAAACACTAGCGCTATATATGATGTTGCAGTTATATTTACCTTTCTCATAAAATGTTCAATTTGTTATTTATAGTACATGAGTAAGAACTTGTAGCGTTGTTGTAGTTAATTATAGCTTCTAATGTTTCAGAATTTGGTTGTTGTCTTAGTAGCAATTAATTCATTCGCACATTGATCTTTTTGAGAAGAAATGTCATAATTAACCTATTCCTTCAGTTTTTCAAAATAAGTATTGGTTATTTTCTATGTTGCTATAAACCCATTTCCCTACAATTGTGACTGGTCTAGTTTTAAATATTATAGGATGAACGGAAGTGTTCTTGCTTGGAGTGGGTTGATCAAGAGTGTCCACAGTCTTTGAAGACGTGCCTAGCAAAGCTCTAGAGCATGTGTGAGGAAGACAACAAAGGTAGGCTTAGAGAAAGTGTTGTCAATGCTGAAGAATATTTGAAGATGCGGGATAAAAAGAGGAAGGTGGAGAATGAGCTCAGATTTTTCAAATAAGACTTTGCTAAGATGGTGTTGGCGAAGGAGGAGGCACTTTCCCAGTTGGACAGTGCAAAACAGGTTCTTACAGAACTGAAGCTGAGGTGGATAAGACGTGCCTGGATGATCTCGATTAGGGAAATGTATATATTGTTCTAATATTGTTCTTATGAAGTTGAACTAGCTATATGATGTACTGTGCTGTCTTAAGGTAGCTATCATACTGTGATGTTAAAATATATTTATGTGTCTGATATGAAATTGGCAAACAACTGTTTGATATGAAATGTGAATTTGTGTAATACTAGAACTATTAATTGTAAACTAATAAACCTGCTAAATTTGTCATGGAACTTTGCAAATGGTTCTGGCAGTAAAAGCGCTTGTGATGGATAGCCGAATGCCACACAGTTTTCTTCATCAAATCGTGTGTGATGTAGGTGATAAAAGCAAACGGTTAACCAAGGAAGCGCGTGTGTGATAGTTACACCTTTCACACACGAGCCTATACATAAACTGTGTGGGATGTACATACGAAAGAAAATGTTTTCCCTGGATTGACTGTGTGTGATATACATACGAATGGAAATGTTTTCCCTGGATTGACTATGTGGGATGTACATAAGAACGGATACATATTCCTTGTATTGACTGTGCGTGATATACATAAGAACAGAAATGTTTTTCTGGGATTCACCATGTGGGATGTACATATGAACGGAAACGATTAGGTTTCGATGCCTCGCCCGATCTCACACGAGCTGTTTTTCCCCAGCCTGTGTGCCAAGAGGGCCTATCCCTGACGGTTTCTGCATCGTGTGGGAAGGACTCCCCTATCGCCCACACTCACTTGGTGACGGTTCCAAATGTCGTCGTGGAAAGGGTTAAAAATAGTTTGTATAGCACCAACGCGTACCAGTGGATGTACACTTGTTTCGGCCAGTGAGGTGTGGTTGAATATGCACCGAGTAGTAACGCAATGCCAAATATGTCAATTATGACTCTCGGGCCGGGCTCTCAAAAGATCCTAAAAAAATAAAGGCCGGGCTCTCAGAAAAAGAAAGAATAAGGACTCTTAGGCCGACATGCGGGCGCCACCGGTGTCATATTGGCGTGTGTTCGAAATTCATGCCACCTTTTCATCCCCAATCTCCTGCCCCTCCCCTACCTCTAGAATCTTGATTCCTACTCCAGTTCCCCCAAATCCCCCTCCTGTACTCCCAGTACTCAAGCGCACTATCATGTCGCCGGTCACCGCGGATCTCCGAGGCGGAGATCCTGAGGACCGTCCTGCCTTCGGGCACTGCGTGTTGTCGCTCAACAGTGGCATGGCGGCTAATATGTCCATTTTTGTTATTTATGTTGTTTTATTGTATAATAATGCTTTTTGGAGTAATTCTAATGCCTTTTCTCTCATAATATGCAAGGTATACACAAAGGGGGAGAATTCTGGCATCTGGAAATCTGGACCTTAAAAAGCTATGTCAAGCTACCTATTCTGCACAACTCCAAATGAGTTGAAACTCCACGAGGTTTTTTATGGAGTATTTAAGAATTATTGGAGCAAATATGTACCAGAGGGGGGCCACTAGGTGGGCACAACCCACCTGGGCGCGCCAGGAGGCCCATGCGTGCCCTGGAGGGTGCTGCCCTCCTTGGCCCATCTCCGGTGCCCATCTTCTGGTATATAAGTCATTTTGACCTAACATAATTAAGGGGAGGACTTTTGGGATGAGGCGACGCCGCCTCGAGGCAGAACTTGGGCAGGAGCACTTTTGCCCTCCGGTGGAGCAATTCCGCCGGGGGAACTTCCCTCCTGAAGGAGAAATCATCGTCATCATCATCACCAACAACTCCCCCATCTCGGGGAGGGTTATCTTCATCAACATCTTCAACAACACCAACTCCTCTCAAACCCTAGTTCATCTCTTGTGTTCAATCTTTGTACTTGAACTATAGATTGATGCTTGTGGGTGACTAGTAGTGTTGATTACATCTTGTAGTTGATTACTATATGGTTTATTTGGTGGAAGATTATATGTTCAGATCCATTATGATATTTAATACCCCTCTAATCTTGAGCATGGTTATCATTTGTGAGTAGTTACTTTCGTTCTTGAGGTCACGGGAGAAATCATGTTGCAAGTAATCATGTGAACTTGATATGTGTTTGATATATTGATGATATGTATGTTGTCATTCTCTTAGTTGTGTCATGTGAACGTCGACTACATGACACTTCACCATATTTGGGCCTAAGGGAATGCATTATGGAGTAGTTATTAGATGATGGGTTGCAAGAGTGACAGAAGCTTAAACCCCAGTTTATGTGCTATTCCATAAGGGACATATTGGATCCAAAAGTTTAATGCTATGGTTAGAATTTATTCTTAATACTTTTCTCGTAGTTGAGGATGCTTGTGAGAGGGTTAATCATAAGTAGGAGGTTTGTTTATCTAAGAACAGAATCTAAGCACGACTCCACCCACATACCAAATTATCAAAGTAGCAACACGAATTAAGCCAACATGATGAAAGTGACTAGATGAAATTCCCATGTACCCTCGAGAACACTTTGCTTATCATAAGAGACCGTTTTGGCCTGCCTTTGCCTCAAAAGGATTTGGCTACCTTGCTGCACTTTTATTACTACTATCATTACTTGCTCGTTACAAATTATCTTGCTATCAAGCTACTCTGCTACTTACATTTTTAGCACTTGCAGACATTACCTTGCTGAAATCACTTGTCATTTCCTTCTGTTCCTCGTTAGGTTTGACACTCTTACTTATGGAAAAGGCTACAATTGACCCCATATACTTGTGGGTCATCAAGGCTATTTTTGGCGCCATTTTCGGGGAGTGAAGCACTCTTGGTAAGTGGAAATTGGTAAGGAAACATTATTACTACGTGCCGAAATTTATTGTCAGTTGCTACTATGGTAAACAATCCTTTGAGGGGTTTGTTCGGGGTATCTTCATCTCGACCAGAACCACAATTAGTTGCCCCTCAACCTACTGCACCTATTGAAAATATTGAATATGAAATTCCTTCGGGTATGGTAGAACAACTGCTAGCTAATCGTTATGCAGGAGACGGAACCGAACATCCTGATATGCACTTGATATATGTGGATGAAATTTGTGGATTGTTTAGCCTCGCAGGTTTGCCGGAGATGAAGCTAAGAAGAAGGTTTTCCCTTTATCTTTGAATGTAAAAGCATTGGCATGGTATAGGCTATGCAATGATATTGGATCTTGGAATTGGAATCGATTGAAATTGGAGTTTCACCAAAAAAAATATCATATGCATCTAGTTCATCGTGATCGGAATTACATATACTATTTTTGGCCTCGTGAAGGAGAAAGTATCGCTCTAGCTTGGGGGAGGCTTATGTCAATGTTATATTCATGCCCCAATCATCAGCTCTCAAGAGAAATTATTATTCAGAATTTTCATGCTCGGCTTTCTCGTAATGACCAATCCATGCTCGATACTTCTTGTATTGGTTCTTTTATGAAGAAGACTATTGAATTCCGGTGGGATCTTTTAGAAAGAATTAAACACAACTCTGAAGATTGGGAACTCGACGAAGGTAAAGAGTTAGGTATTTAACCTAAGTTTGATTGTGTTAAATCTTTTATGAATATCGATGCTTTTCAAAAGTTTAGCACTAAATATGGACTTGACTCTGAGATAGTAGCTTCCTTTTGTGAATCTTTTGCTACTCATGTTGATCTCCCTAAGGAGAAGTGGTTTAAATATCATCCACCTATTAAAGAAGAAGTTAAAGAACCAGTAAAAGCTAAATAAGAAACTATCATTTATAATGTTGATCCAGTTGTTCCCACTTCTTATATTGAAAAACCACCTTTCCCTATTAGGATGAAGGAACATGCTAAAGCTTCAACTCTGGTTAACAAAAGTTATGTTAGAACACCCAAACCAGCTGAACAAAACGGAGTTGAACCTAGTGTTGATATGATTAAAGATCTCTTGGTCGATAATATTGATGGACATGTTATTTTCTGTGATGAAGCTTGTAGAATTGCCAAACCTGATAAAAAGGATAATGTTGGCATGCCTGTTATCTCACTTAAGATAGGAGATCATTGTTATCATGGGTTATGTGACCTAGGTGCTAGTGTGAGTGCTATTCCTTTCTCCTTATATAAAGAAATTAACAATAAAATAGCACCTGCTGAAATAGAAGACAAAGATGTCACTATTAAACTTGCCAATAGAGATACTATATCACCAATTGGGATTCTTAGAGATGTTGAAGTCTTGTGTGGGAAAATAAAATACCCTACTGATTTTCTTGTTCTTAGCTCCCCGCAAGATGACTTTTGTCCCATTATCGTTGGTAGACCTTTCTTGAACACCGTCAATGCCAAAATAGCTTGTAAGAAAAAAATGTTTGTGTTAGCTTTGGTGACGAATCTCATGAATTTAATTTTTCCATGTTTAGTAGACAACCTCATAAGAAAGATTTACCTAGTAAAGATGAAATTATTGGTCTTGCTTCTATTGTTGTACCTCCTACTGATCCTTTGGAACAATATTTGCTAGACCATGAAAATGATTTGCATATGCGTGAAAGAAATGAAATAGATAGAATCTTTTTCGAACAACAACCTCTGCTTAAACACAATTTGCCTATTGAAACTCTAGGAGGTCCTCCTCCACCTAAAGGTGATCCTGTGTTTGAATTAAAACAATTGCCAGACACTTTGAAATATGCTAACCTTTCAGAACATGAAGAAGAAAGATTATTGAAAGTTCTAAGGAAGCACAGAGCTGCTATTGGATATACTCTTGATGATCTTAAGGGCATTAGTCCCACTCTATGTCAGCACGAGATTAATATGGAACCTGATGCTAAACCCGTTGTTGATCACCAATGTGGGTTAAATTCAAAGATGAAAGAAGTGGTAAGAACGGAAATATTGAAACTTCTGATAGAAGTGGTAAGAACAGAAATTTTGACCTAAAATAATTAAGCGAAGGACTTTCGGGACGAAGCGCCGCTGCCTCGACGCGGAACTTGGGCAGGAGCACTTTTGCCCTCCGGCAGAGCGATTCCGCCGGGGGAACTTCCCTCCCGGAGGGGGAAATCATCATCATCATCATCACCAACAACTCTCCCATCTTGGGGAGGGCTATCTTCGTCAACATCTTCAACAACGCCAACTCCTCTCAAACCCTAGTTCATCTCTTGTGTTCAATCTTTGTACCGAAACTATAGATTGGTGCTTGTGGGTGACTAGTAGTGTTGATTGCATCTTGTAGTTGATTACTATAAGGTTTATTTGGTGGAAGATTATATGTTCAGATCCATTATTCTATTTAATACCCCTCTAATCTTGAGCATGATTATCATTTGTGAGTAGTTACTTTTGTTCCTGAGGTCACGGGAGAAATCATGTTGCAAGTAATCATGTGAACTTGATATGTGTTCGATATTTTGATGATATGTATGTTTTCATTCTCTTAGTGGTGTCATGTGAATGTAGACTACATGACCCTTCACCATATTTGGGCCTAAGGGAATGCATTTTGGAGTAGTTATTAGATGATGGGTTGCAAGAGTGACAGAAGCTTGAACCCCAGTTTATGTGCTAATCCGTAAGGGATCGATTGGATCCAAAAGTTTAATGCTATGGTTAGAATTTATTCTTAATACTTTTTTCGTAATTGCGGATGCTTGCGAGAAGGTTAATCATAAGTAGGAGGTTTGTTCAAGTAAAAACAGCACCTAAGCACCGGTCCACCCACATACCAAATTATCAAAGTAGCAAACACGAATTAAGCCAACATGATGAAAGTGACCAGATGAAATTCCTGTGTACCCTCTAGAACACTTTGCTTATCATAAGAGACCGTTTTGGAATGTCCTTTTCCTCAAAAGGATATGGCTACCTTGCTGCACTTTCGTTACTACTATCGTTACTTGCTCGTTACAAATTATCTTGCTATCAAACTACTCTGCTACATACAATTTTAGCACTTGGAGACATTACCTTGCTGAAAACCACTTGTCATTTCCTTCTGCTCCTCGTTGGGTTCAACACTCTTAGTTATCAAAAATGCTACAATTGACCCCATATACTTGTGGATCATCAGCGGCGCATGACGACAAGTTTACCGGCAAAATGCTGATGGTAACCATCAACGATAATCGGCCTCCCGTCTCGCTGGACGACCTTGTCAAAGCTCTTGGCATTGTGCACGGCATCCAAATAAGTGACTTGCTTGTCAAAGTCTGTCTGCCACCGGCTGATTTCTTCGTCAGGTTCTAGACAACTTTCGACTGCAGTCGTGTGTTCGAATCTTCCCAGTGTTTGTTCTGCGATGGCGCGCTAGTGAGCTTTGATCGGTGCACCCAGGATGGGGCTCGGTGACCTCTGAGCTTGAGTTTTTAACAAAGCTTACCTTCCACAGCATGCCTCGATGTGCTTGGAACAATGAGTCCATGAATGAGCTTATCAACGACTTTGGAGGTGAGCTCGTAAGTATTATTTGTTCCTCCAAACAGCTGGCCTCTGACGGTTATGGCATGGATCAAGAAGCCGTCCACCATACCGAAGGTGATTGGTGTTGAGATACCGGTGCAGGAACCAGGGTTGTACTATTGATCGCCACCAAGGTCGTCGCGGACCACGTTAGGGATGTGCCTGTATTGAATGTTCATGCATGTCGAAGAAGTGGTCAATCCATCAATCGAAGTCCTGCCGCCGCCGCTGGTGCCAGGGTCCATCGGCGACATCCATTACAGGAGTCAATGTCAAACTTTCCTCGTGTTGCTCGGAACGGTGGATGGCACAGGGCCGACTCCATCGTGCGGTGGAGGCCAGTGCTTCTTTGGGAGAAGAGGCAGGGTTGGCTGCCTGGATATGCTCTAATTTGAGGTAACAACTGAACCTTGTCAGGTACTAGTTAAATCTAGGCTATCGTTGTGAAGCACTGATGTGCTAGTACATTTGATTGTGACCTGTTCTATTTTTGTACCTGATTTTTTTAGAAAGGGTTGTACGTCAACTTAATGTGCTAGCAGGACTTATTGTGTTGTCTGTTTGTTTTCTTTGCACAACATTCAAGATATTTCCCTGTCATTGATAAAGACGGTGAACCAGTATGTACGAATTCGTTGGTTTCAACATAGCCCTACCCATAGCGATCCACTGCTTCCACCCTGATTGTGCCGCCTATGTGAAATTTTTGTATGCAAGTTCAGTGTGCTATGATGTTCTATATGATTGTGTCAACTATATAAGTTTTTACTAAGCATGAGCAATGCATATGGCTAAAAGACGTATTTATGAGCATCTATCGATGGGTCTCTCTCTCTGTGTGTGTCTCTCTCTATCTCTCTCTCACACACACACACAAGTGGGACTCGTTGAATTATTTCTTCGCTCATGATAGCTTTCAATTAGGTTCCACTGTACTCTAACTTTTTTCTTAATTTATTAATTGAGCTCAATGACTTCAAAAAGTTGTACAGAAGCCTTGTTTGGGCCTTTCCAGCATCGTTGAATGTGGCCTGAGTAGCCATGTAAAGTTGCTACACGGGCCTTTTTTTAAACATCAGCAATGCAACTGGACCGACAGTTGTACACAATATCCTAAAATAAACGCAGCCTAGCCTATCTTTCTTCTAATAAAATAAAATGCACAACCCAGTTCATTGTTTTTATAACAAGGTTACCAAGCCCAACTTAATTTTTTAATAATATTAGTATCTCAATATTATTTTTAAACAAAATGCTCAGTCCATACCATCATTGTTTTTTCACCCATCCTAGAAAATGGGTCCATTTCTACTAAAATCAAATGGCTAGTAAATTATCGGAAATGATAAATGTGTTGCATGTACATTATATGTCTCTAACGTATCTATAATTTTTTATTGTTCCATGCTATTATATTATCTATTTTGGATGTTTAATGGGCTTATTTATACACTTATATATTATTTTTGGGACTAACCTATTAACCGGAGGCCCAGCCCAAATTCCTGTTTTTTTGCCTATTTCAGTGTTTCGCAGAAAAGGAATACCAAACGGAGTCCAAACAGAATGAAACCTTCGGGAGAGTTACTTTTGGAACAAACGCAATCCAGGAGAATTGGAGTGGACGTCAAGAAAGAAACGAGGCGACCACGAGGTAGGAGGGCGCGCCCAGGGGGGGTAGGTGTCGGTGTCAAAACTGGCGGATCTCGGGTAGGGGGTCCCGATCTGTGCGTCTTAGGCTGATCGTAACAGGAAGCAAGAGACACAATGTTTACCCAGGTTTGGGCCCTCTCGATGGAGGTAAAACCCTATTTCCTGCTTGATTAATATTGATGATATGAGTAGTACAAGAGTAGATCTACCACGAGATCGTAGAGGCTAAACCCTAGAAGCTAGCCTATGATGATTATGATTGTAATTGTGATCGGCCTTCTAAGGACCAGCCTCTCCGGTTTATATAGACACCGGAGAGGGCTAGGGTTTACACAGAGTCGGTTACAAGGAAGGAAATACAATATCCAGATCGCCAAGCTTGTCTTCCACGCAAAGGAGAGTCCTATCCGGACACGGGACGGAGTCTTGAGTCGTGTATCTTCACGCTCCAATAGTTCGGACAAAGTATAGAGTTTGGCTGTCCGGATACCCCCTAATCCAGGACTCCCTTAGTAGCCCCTGAACCAGGCTTCAATGACAAGGAGTCCGGCGCGCAGTCTTGTCTTCGGCATTGCAAGGTGGGTTCCTTCTCCGAATACTCCAAAGTAATTATCGAACACTTAAACCGTGTCCGGATCCGCAAAATGATCTTCACATACCGCCGTAGAGAGAATGATATTTCACAAATGCAATCTGCTGACAACTTTTTTAAACAACGTGACATGTCATTACGGTCGGGTCATTATTCGAACCATTTTCCCACCAACCAGCCGCAGCGCATATCGCGAGGAGATTTCCTTGACACGTCTTGTCAAAGCAGAGATCGTGTCCCCTTATCACGGGATTCTCATCAATACGGGTATGGGTAATCCCACCACGCCACCAATCGTGGCGCTTGGGAAGTAAGCGGTTCTTAACGGGCGAGCGGGGAGGCGCACCGCTTTCGTCGCCTCTATAAAGGGATAAGAGTTCCCCATTTTTACCCACGCCTTCTTCCTCCTTTGCCCACTCTTGCCCCCTCGAGCTCCAGCACCCTAGCCCAAGTCTTCTCCGCACAGCTGAACATGTCCGGAGCAGGAGGCAAGTGGGTGGCGTCCACCGTGAAAGAGAAGCACATCGCGAATCTTCGGTCGGCCAGATACTTGGCCGCAGACATCGCGCACCGACTACCGGACAAAGGGCAGGCCATTCCGACCCCGGAACCTCACGAGAGGGTCGTGTTTGTCGCCCACTTCGTCTGTGGACTGGGATTTCCGCTTCATCCCTTCGTCCGCAGGCTCATGTTCTACTACGGGCTAGATTTCCATGATCTAGCCCCAAATTTCATCCTCAACATCTCGGCGTTCATTGTCGTATGTGAGACCTTCCTCCGCATCAAGCCTCACTTCGGCCTGTGGCTGCAAATCTTCTGCGTGAAGCCGAAGATCATGAGCGGACACCAAGCTGAGTGCGCAAGGGCCATGGTGATCAAGATGCCTAACGTCACCTGGCTTGACGGCTCCTTTGCGGAGACCGTGAAAGGGTGGCAGTCGGGGTGGTTCTACATCACCGAGCCGCGTGGTGCCAACTGGGCAGAGGCCCCCGAGTTCCGATCCGAAACCCCCATGCGGCTCACCTCCTGGGAAAACAAGGGCCTGGCCTGGGGCGAACCTACAGAGCTGACCGGGCTCCAAAACTGCATCAAGAGCATGAAGGACAAGAACATCAAGCTTGTCAATGTGATCCAGGTCATGCTCGTTCGCCGGATTCTTCTGTGCCAAAGGCGGGCATTTAATTTGTGGGAGTTCGTCCCGGCCGAACACCAGACGCTTCGGAGGCTCTACGGCATGACGCATAAAGAAGCATGGAAGGCGTTGTTCAAGGCCTCCGAAGTATCTCCTCCCACATCCGAGTACCGTGGACTTCACGCAGCGCGTCCTCCTAGTGCGGTGAGTTTTCTGACTACCATCGGATTCAGCTCTTCCCAGTATATTCATGGGGGAGTCTTAAATATTTGTGCATATTTAAGCAGGATTATGTGGAGACAGCGGAGCGGATTGACTGTCTGGCTCCATTTCTAGAAGGCCCAGCTAATGCTCTCCTGACAGAGATGCTAGTCCCGGCGACCTACAAGGCACCGAAGAAGAAGGCCGAAAAGAAGGCCCCGGGGACCAGGAAGGGTCTCCGGCGTAAGGTTGTACCGGAAGCCTCGTCCGAAGACGACAAGGCACACTCCTCCCCCGAAGGGGAGGAAGAAGAAGAAGGGGCCACACCATCCGGAGAAGATGTGGGGACCTGAGAAGGCGGACCAGGGGGCGGGAAAGGCCCCCGACGCAAGGCCGTCATACCCTCGTTGTCCGACGACGACGAGGCAGATTCCTCCCGCGGAGGCGGGGGGAACACGAAGAAGTTATACCTCCCCACACTGGGGAGGAGAAAAAGAGGAAAGTCGCCCCGGAGGGGGAGGCTGGGACGTCCAAGAAGGGGAAGACGTCCCTTCCTGACTACTCCACCACGGCCGCACATAGCGAGGAAGGGTGGCTGCCCAGGGGGAAGCCCCTGGCGAGATCGTAAGTCTCCGTATTCTGTTGTACTTTAGCGCGACTTTGCTTCATAGTATTGTTGTAACGCCGAACATGTATGCAGTCCGGCCAGGGTCCATCCCGAGGTATCGTCTTCGGATGGATCCTTGAGTGATTCGGCGATGAACTCGCTCCCGACGGCCACTACTCCTCAGCCTGCGGATGACACGGAGGTGTTGTCCCAAAGGTTCCCAGAGCAGGCGGAGGTGGCGCTTGAGGCGCCCCAAGGCGAAATTCCAGATGTCAGACACGCGGGGTTCAAAATCCCCGCGGATCGTGTCGATGAGAGCCACGGCAAGCCGGACTCTCATACGGATACTATGTCGGAGCCTTCGATGGCTCCGGATGCGGGTAGGCGGCCCCTCACTACGGAGGGCGAGCCATCCATGCTGATGACTTCCGTCACGCCCGGAGCGTCGGATAGTCTGCTGGAAGCGCTTCACGGCGCTTCCATGGATGACGAGCACCGCACTCTTATGAGTGCGGTGATTCAGAAGGTTCTGTCCGCCAAGAGCGGACTCACCGAACCGTGTACCAGCCTCCTAACAGGCTTTGAGATAAGTAATAGAAATGTGTGAAATTACCACCCGATAGGTAGTAGCCCCTCATACTTTGTTCAGTGTTCGGAAAGAAAAGCCAAACAGAGGGTCAATTATAATCCGCAGGAGCCTAATAACAAGTGTGCATGTGAATAAGCAGGCTGTGCTGCTTGCCGTTGCTGTCCACACAGCTGAGGTCGCCGGACTAAAGCGGGACCTGGAGCAGGCGCAGGGGGAGCTCGACCTCACGAAGAGGCAGCTGGAAGAGAACAAAGGTGAGTTGTTCCCCGCTCTCATGTAATGAAGGATAGATAAAATTGGTTAGTCTAACAACGAAGCATCGTGACTGTGTAACAGGGGCCACCACCGAAGTGGCGTCCCTAAAGAAGGCGTTGTCTGAGGCCGAAGATAAGGTGGCCTTGGAGTGCAAGGAGCGCAAAAAGCAAAGCGCTAGAGTGGGCGAGGTATAGCAAGAACTCCGGGACCTCGGCAAAAAGTTTGAGTCCGTGGAGCATGATCTGAAGATGAAAGAGGCCGAGCTTGCGAAGGCCCTTGTGAGTATGAGAGACGCCAAGGCCGAAGCCGACAAGGCACAGCAGGAAATCCAGGCGGCCAAGAAGATAGTGGCAGGTAAGACATTCTTTATGCAAAGCAAACATGTGGAGGAGGCGTTTCTTTTACTTACCCGAATTTAGAGCTCTCCAGGGGCATTCGTAGATCTGCCATGCAGCGTCTCAGACGCTGCGGAGTTCTACCATGCCGAGGAGGGGAGCTCCACGGAGAAGCTCTTCTGGTCCCAGTATGCTGGGGCCGAACACCCAATGCCTCTCAGTGACCAACTGAAGCAGTTGGTCGAACTCCACAGGGCGGACGAAGTGGATATGAAAGATTTCATAGTCCGGATGTGGCCTGGTGAGCCCCTGCCCACTAGCTACTTCGGCCTGATCAAGCGGATGGTGAATGCATGTCCGCGGCTTGAAGTGATCAAGCGATCCGTTTGCATTAAGGGTGCCGGCCGGGCATTTGCCAGCGCGAAGGTGCATTGGGGCAAGCTAGATGCGGAGAAGCTGGTGAAGGACGGGCCACCGAAGGGCAAGGCGCATCGCCATCCCGAGAAGTATTATGATGGCGTTATGAAGGGCGCTCGTCTCGTGGTCGATGAACGTACCAAGGACAAGATCTTTGACTAAATGTACCTCTGCCGCTGTTGTAATTTAAAGATGAAGTTACTTGTGCTATGTAGCACTGTTTGATTTAAAATATTACCTTCTGTGCGGTTGTTTATAGAATGCTGAAAGTAGGCTAGTCGTCGGCTTCCGCCCCTGCGCAACTAGTACTAGGGTGTTCCTGGAAAAACCCTGATACTCTTTATCCAAATGTTTGGTCCCTTAAGGAGGTATCTGGCGCAGTGAACAAGGCAATCGGACTATGCGGCTTTATAACTTTCACTTAGCCATAGAAGTATATAATTTTAAATTTCGGTGAAGCCCCTAGAATTCGGAAGGCCGAATTGGGGCGCTATATATGCCTAAATCGGACGAGGCCGATTCATCGCCTAAAGCGGAAAAAAATCTTTAAGGATTTTAAGACCTCTCGAACAGCGACCAGCTCTCGCCGCATCATGCCGGTCAGTTTTCGGCTTTCTCTACTGAGGTGCTCGTCCGGAAGAACCGGGACACAATCGCAGTAGTTCTTCCTGCGCTACCTTAGCCGATATAACAGAATGTAAGGTACCCAAACAAGGGATCCGGGAAAACCCAACTATTGACCCAAGACGAGATTCGGAGCTGATGCATATAGTGCTATAAGTTCGGGGTGCCACTCTGTTGAAAGTAATCGGACTTGTTTTGCCATATTGTGAGGCGCCATAAGAAGCCCCTGGCAAACTGATCGTACCAAGGTGTACGCATGCAATATTAAATAAACACTTGCAAGAAACATGCGCAAATAGGAATAATAAGCTGACGCTATATATTATCTCCCATTGATAAATAATACGTTTAAGCGTATGTTTACAATGGGTGCATTTAGGCGGAAGTAAATAGGACTATTTAACATGTCCTATCCAAGGGCAGGCTGCATGTAGGTATATAAAACAGGTATAATGATCATGAACAGATTCCACCTGGGTATTTCCTTTTGTGCGCGAAGCCTGTTGCCTCCTTGGTTATCTCTCCTATGCAAGTCCGTCAATCCGGCTCTTCTGAAGAGGCTGCCCTAAAGCAATGTCCTGAAAGGTAAAAAGGGAAGGTTATGAAGTTACGCTGCGGTGATACCGCACTGTTGACTGAGTCATTGTTGCGCCTCCGCCTATGCCCATGGTATTTTGAGTGCGTAATTGCGTACGCGTGGCACGAATGCTGCTTTGATGGGGCTTGAGCAGAGGCCGGACTGCTAGTCGCGCTCTTGGCGTGCCTGATGGTCCTGTTGTGGGGTGCTCCAGACTCGTTTGACAGCGCTCGAAGTTGTTGTCGCCGGATTGGTGGTTTGTCGGAGGAGGCCGCATTGTACTTCCGCCGCGAGGGCTGCAGTATGCTCTTCTGTTCGGAGAGGGCGGTCCATGTTTCCGTTGACTGTTATGACCCCGCGCAGTCCTGGCATCTTGAGCTTGAGGTATGCATTGTGTGGTACCGCATTGAATCTAGCGAATGCGGTTCGTCTGAGTAGGGCGTGGTAACCACTGAAAAAGGGACGATATCGAAGATTAACTCTTCGCTTCGGAAGTTATCCGGAGATCCGAAGACCACTTCCAATGTTATAGAGCCCGTACAACGGGCCTCTACTCCCGGAATTACACCTTTAAAGGAGGTTTTGGTGGGCCTGATCCTTGAAGGGTCGATGCCCATTTTGCACACTGTGTCCCGGTAAAGTAGGTTCAGGCTGCTGCCGCCATCCATAAGGACTCGCGTGAGGTGGAATCCGTCGATGATTGGGTCTAGGACCAATGCGGCTGAGGCGCCGTGACGGATGCAAGTAGGGTGTCGCTATGATCAAAGGTGACCGGACAAGTTGACCATGGGTTGAATTTGGGGGCGACTGGCTCCATCGCATAGACGTCCCGTAGTGCTCGCTTCCGTTCCCGCTTGGGAATGTGAGTGGCGTAGATCATGTTGACCGTTTTCACCTAGGGGGGGGGGGGGATTTCTTCTGTCCCCCCGTGTTCGGATGCTGGGGCTCTTCGTCATCGTCGCTGTGCAGCCCCTTGTCCTTGTTTTCGGCATTTATTTTGCCGGCCTGTTTGAACACCCAGTAGTCTCTGTTGGTGTGGTTGGCTGGCTTGTCCGGGGTGCCATGAATTTCGCACGAGCGCTCCAGTATACGGTCCAGACTGGACGGTCCCTGATTGTTTCTTTTGAACGGCTTCTTCCGCTGACCGGACTTGGAACCGCTGAATCCGGCGTTGACTGCCGTGTCTTCAGTGTTGTCGCCATTGTTCCGTCTCTTGTGTCTGTTGCGCCGTGGCTTGCCGTTATTGTCGCGGACATCCGAAGTGCCGGAATGTGGCATAGTGCTGCTGCGAGCCAACCAACTGTCCTCACCCGCACAAAAGCGGGTCATTAGTGTTGTGAGAGCTGCCATGGACTTGGGTTTTTCCTGGCCGAGGTGTCGGGCGAGCCACTCGTCACGGATATTATGCTTAAAAGCCGCCAGGGCTTCGGCGTTCGGGCAGTCGACTATTTGGTTCTTTTTAGTTAGGAACCGAGTCCAGAATTTCCTGGCTGACTCTCCGGGCTGTTGAGTAATGTGGCTCAAGTCATCGGCGTCCGGTGGTCGCACATATGTGCCCTGGAAGTTGTTGAGGAACGCGTCTTCCAGGTTTTCCAAACTGCCAATTGAATTTGTTGGCAGGCCGTTTAGCCAGTGACGGTCTGGTCCTTTGAGCTTAAGGGGAAGATACTTGATGGCGTGTAGATCGTCTCCGCGGGCCATGTGAATGTGGAGAAGGAAATCTTTGATCCATACTGCGGGGTCTGTTATGCCATCGTATGATTCGATGTTTACAGGTTTGAACCCTTCTGGGAATTCATGATCCATCACTTCGTGAGTGAAGCAGAGGGGATGTGCGGCGCCTCTGTGCCGGGCTATGTGGCTACGCAGTTCGAATTGGTCTGGGTTGCTGTGTTCGGCCCGGCCGGACTTGTTGATAATGTATCCGGCGTGATGGTCATCGTTGCGCGCTGGGGCGCGCCCCTGTGATCTGTAGATCGATCTTGGTTGTCCTGATTTGTTTTCCAGTATGTCTTGCAGGTCCTGCCTATTGCCCCGGGCCGTACTGCGTTGGCGTGGGGGTGCGGGCTAGTATTCGGGCTGATAGGCCGTTTTATCCCAGCCACGGGGTGGCCGGTCAGTCGTGTGGCGCTCGAGTCTGTATTCCTCGGCTGCCAGGACTTCAGTCCATCTATCTATGAGCAGGTCTTGATCAGCCTGGAGTTGCTGCTGCTTCCTTTTCAGGCTCCTCGCGGTGGCCATAAGCCGACGCTTGAAGCGCTCCTGCTCCACGGGATCCTCCGGCACGCCGAACTCGTCGTCGCCGAGGCTAATCTCGTCTTCAGAGGGGGTCATGTAATTGTCCTCCTCCGGATATCCGTCTGTCGCCTGTTCGTCCAGGCTGACCTACTCATCTTCCTGCTCGGCCTGCTCGGAGGCGGGCTGATCAGGGTTGTATTCCTCTTCGGCACCATCCGGATTGTTTTTGTCCCCTGGGCCGGTATTGCTGTGGCAGGGCTTGGAGCGGCGTCGACGATGCCCATGCTTTGTTTTTCTCCCTGAGGGATTATCCTCCGTTGCCTCGTCGCCATTGGTTTCCTTTGGAGTGTCCACCATATATATATCGTATGAGGAGGTGGCTATCCACCGCCCCGTGAGCGGTGGTTCCTGTTCTTCTCCTGCATCTTCGTCCATACTGTCTATGTCTTCGGAGTCGAAGTCAAGCACGTCGGTTAAGTCATCAACCGTGGCAATGAAGTGGGTGGTGGGTGGGCAACGAATTCCTTTGTCGCCTGCTTCCCACTCAAGCCGGACGTGGTTCGGCCAAGAGCCTCCTAACAAAGAGAGAGACTTTAAGGAGTTCAGCATGTCACCAAAGGGCGAGTGCTGGAAGATGTCCACAGCGGTAAACTCCATTACCGGAGCCCAACCTGGCTCGGCTGGCTCAAGAGTGCACGGACTGGAACTAACAACCAGATACGAGTCTGGGGGTCCGGAGTTGCAGGCTTCCTCAAAAGTGAGGCATGTGTTCGGCTCTACCGCCGATGAGTGTGCGGCCTACGGGGCGGGGTCCATCCCTCTGTTCTTAGGCAACGCAGCCTGCTCCAGATTTAGGTCCGGGGCTACTGCAGGGGTGACATCCCGAACATTGTCCAACAGTAGGTCTAAGCCGTGCTCATCACGACTATCCAGTGCTCCTGGCACAGGCCCGAATCCATCGAAGATCAAGTCTCCGTGAATATCCACTGTGTAGTTCAGGTTTCCGAACTTGATCTGGTGGCCAGGGGCGTAGCTGTCGATTTGCTCCAGATGGCCAAGCGAATTAGCCCACAACATGAAGCCGCCGAACACAAAGATCTGTCCGAGGAGAAAGGTTTCACCCGGGATCATGTCATTAATCATGATTGAAGGAGCCATCGAGCCTTACAGCGACGACACAGAGGAACTCTCAATGAAAAAACCAATGTCGGTGTCAAAACCGGTGGATCTCGGGTAGGGGGTCCCGATCTGTGCGTCTTAGGCTGATGGTAACAGGAAGCAAGGGACATGATGTTTACCCAGGTTTGGGCCCTCTCGATGGAGGTAAAACCCTACTTCCTGCTTGATTAATATTGATGATATGAGTAGTACAAGAGTAGATCTACCATGAGATCATAGAGACTAAACCCTAGAAGCTAGCCTATGATGATTATGATTATAATTGTGATCGGCCTTCTAAGGACCAACCTCTTCGGTTTATATAGACACCGGAGAGGGCTAGGGTTTACACAGAGTCGGTTACAAGGAAGGAAATACAATATCCGGATCGCCAAGCTTGTCTTCCACCCAAAGGAGAGTCCCATCCGGACACGGGACGGAGTCTTGAGTCTTGTATCTTCACGCTCCAATAGTCTAGACAAAGTATAGAGTCCGGCTGTCCAGATACCCCCTAATCCAGGACTCCCTCAGTAGGGGCGCCCCCCACCCTCGTGGGCCCCTCGTGGCTCCCATGACCGACTTCCTTTGCCTATATATACTCATATACCGTGAAAACATCCAGGAGCACCATGAAACCCTATTTCCACTGCCGCAACCTTCTGTACCGGTGAGATCCCATCTTGGGGCCTTTTCCAGCGCTCCGCCAGAGGGGGAATCGATCATAGAGGGCTTCTAAATCAACACCATAGCCTCTCCGATGAAGTGTGAGTAGTTTACCACAGACCTTCGGGTCAATACTTATTAGCTAGATGGCTTCTTCTCTCTCTTTGGATCTCAATACAAAGTTCTCCTTGATCTTCTTGGAGATCTATTCGATGTAATTCTTTTTGCGGTGTCTTTGTCGAGATCCAATGAATTGTGGATTTATGATCAAGATTATCTATGAACAATATTAGAATCTCCTCTGGATTCTTTTATGTATGATTGGTTATCTTTGCAAGTCTCTTCGAATTATTAGTTTGGTTTGGCCTACTAGATTGATCTTTCTTACAATGGGAGAAGTGCTTAGCTTTGGGTTCAATCTTGCGGTGTCCATTCCCAGTGACAGCAGGGGCAGCAAGGCATGCATTGTATTGTTGCCATCGAGGATAAAAAGATGGGGTTTATATCATATTGCTTGAGTTTATCCCTCTAAATCATGTCATCTTGCCTAATGCGTTACTCTGTTCTTATGAACTTAATACTCTAGATGCATGCTGGATAGCGGTCGATGTGTGGAGTAATAGTAGTAGATGCAGAATCGTTTCGTTCTACTTGTCGCGGACGTGATGCCTATATACATGATCATGCCTAGATATTCTCATAACTATGCACTTTTCTATCAATTGCTCGACAGTAATTTGTTCACCCACTGTAATACTTAAGCTATCTTGAGAGAAGACACTAGTGAAACCTATGGCCCCCGGGTCTATTTTTCATCATATAAGTTTCCGATCTACTTTATTTTGCAGTCTTTACTTTCCAATCTATATCATAAAAATACCAAAAATATTTATCTTATTATTATCTCTATCAGATCTCACTTTTGCAAGTGGCCGTGAAGGGATTGACAACCCCTTTATCGCATTGGTTGCAAGGTTCTTATTTGTTTTTGTAGGTACGAGGGATTTGCATGCAGCCTCCTACTCGATTGATACATTTGTTCTCAAAAACTGGGGAAAATACTTACGCTACTTTGCTGCATAACCCTTTCCTCTTCAAGCGAAAACCAACGCAGTGCTCAAGGGGTAGCAAGAAGGATTTCTGGCACCGTTGCCAGGGAGGTCTATGCACAAGTCAAGACATACCAAGTACCCATCCCAAACTCTTATCCCTCGCATTACATTATTTTCCATTTGCCTCTCGTTTTCCTCTCCCCCACTTCACCTTTGCCATTTTATTCGCCCTCTTTTTCCCGTTTGCCTCTTTCTCACTTGCTTCTTGTGTGCCTATTTGCCCTGATGGCCTTGCCTAAAAACGTTGACCCTTACCTTAGAAGGTTGGAAGAAATCGAAAACAACGTCAGAAGCTTTATGACTTCACAATTTGAACATAATAATTTCTTTAGAAACGAGCTTAAAGAACAAAAAAGCTTTATGGAATACATGAATAAAGAGCTTGATGATATGTTTAAGGAATTTTACAGTTTGAAATCTCACTTTGCTCGTCTTGAAAACTCAATAGCCCAAATTTCGGATAAGCAAGCCACCTTAGTTAATAAGATGGCCGCCAAACCAGAAGGGTTAGAAGGAAATAATGATGAAGATATAAAAGTGATTGATGTATCCCCTATTAAATCTTTGTTTTGCAGTATGAATCTTGATAATGATGGGACTGGAGATGAGTCAACTTTAGTTAAAAGGCGTCCCAATGATTCGGTGTTTTTAGATCTTGATGCAAAAATTGGTAAAAGTGGGATTGGAGAGGTCAAAACTTTACATAGCAATGAACCCACTATTTTGGATTTCAAGGAATTTAATTATGATAATTGTTCTTTAATAGATTGTATTTCCTTGTTGCAATCCGTGTTAAATTCTCCTCATGCTTATAGTCAAAATGAAGCTTTTATCAAACATATCGTTGATGCTTTAATGCAATCTTATGAAGAAAAGCTTGAATTAGAAGTTTCTATCCCTAGAAAACTTTATGATGAGGGGGAACCTACTATTGAAATTAAGATTAAAGATCATGAATGCTATGCTTTGTTTGATTTGGGTGCTAGTGTTTCCACGATTCCAAAAACTTTGTGTGATGTGTTAGGTTATCGTGAATTTGATGATTGCTCTTTAAACTTGCACCTTGCGGATTCCACCATTAAGAAACCTATGGGAAGGATTAATGATGTTCTTATTGTTGCAAATAGGAATTATGTGCCCGTAGATTTTATTGTCCTTGATATAGATTGCAATCTTTCATGTCCTATTATTCTTGGTAGACCTTTCCTTAGATCGATTGGTGCAATTATTGATATGAAAGAAGGAAATATTAGATTCCAATTTCCATTAAGGAAAGGCATGGAACACTTTCCTAGGAAGAAAATCAAATTACCTTATGAATCTATTATGAGAGCCACTTATGAATTGAATGCCAAAGATGGCAATACTTAGATCTATTCTCGCTTTTATGCCTAGCTAGGGGCGTTAAACGATAGCGCTTGTTGGGAGGCAACCCAATTTTATTTTTGTTATTCCTTTTTGCTACTGTTTAGTATAAATAATTCATATAGCTTCTGTTTAGATGTGGTTTTATGTTTTAATTAGTGTTTGTGCCAGGTAGAACCTATAGGATCATCTTGGGTGATAGTTAACTTGATCTTGCTGAAAAATAGAAACTTTTGTGTGCACGAGAATAATTGTAATAAATCACAGAAACGTGATTTTCAGTTGATTCTTTTTGAAGAAGATTAATAGACAAATTTCCTAGGAGTTCCTATTTTGGTAAGATTTTTAGGGTTCCAGAAGTATTTGGAAGTTACAGATTGCTACAGACTATTCTGTTTTTGACAGATTCTGTTTTTCGTGTGTTGTTTGCTTATTTTGATGAATCTATGGCTAGTATCGGGGGGTATGAACCATAGAGAAGTTGGAATACAGTAGGTTTAACACCAATATAAATAAAGAATGAGTTCGTTACAGTACCTTAAAGTGGTGGTTTGTTTTCTTGCACTAACGGAGCTCATGAGATTTTCTATTGAGTTTTGTGTTGTGAAGTTTTAAAGTTTTGGGTAAAGATTTGATGGATTATGGAATAAAGAGTGGCAAGAGCCTAAGCTTGGGGATGCCCAAGGCACCCCAAGGTAAAATTCAAGGACAACAAAAAGCCTAAGCTTGGGGATGCCCCGGAAGGCATCCCCTTTTTCATTTTCGTCCATCGGTAATTTTGCTTGATGCTATATTTTTATTCACCACATGATATGTGTTTTGCTTGGAGCGTCTTGTATGATTTGAGTCTTTGATTTTTAGTTTACCACAGTCATCCTTGCTGTACACACCTTTTGGAGAGACACACATGAATCGTAATTTATTAGAATACTCTATGTGCTTCACTTATATCTTTTGAGCTAGACAATTTTGCTCTAGTGCTTCACTTATATCTTTTTAGAGCACGGCGGTGGTTTTATTTTGTAGAAATTATTAATCTCTCATGCTTCACTTATATTATTTTGAGAGTATTTTATAACAACATGGTATTTTCTTTGGTTGTGAAATTAGTCCTAATATGATGGGCATCCAAGTTGGGTATAATTAAAACTATCATATAAAGTGCATTGAATACTATGAGAAGTTTGATACTTGATAATTGTTTTGAGATATAAAGGTGGTAATGTTAGAGTCATGATAGTTGGGTAATTATGAAATTGAGAAATACTTGTGTTAAAGTTGGCATGTCCCATAGCATGCACGTATTGTGAACGTTGTGTGACAAATTTGAAGCATGGGGTGTTCTTTGATTGCCTTCCTTATGAGTGGAGGTCGGGATCGCGCGATAGTTAACTCCTACCAACCCTTCCCCTAGGAGCATGCGTAGTAGTACTTTGCTTTGAGGGTTAATAAACTTTTCAATAAGTATATGAGTTACTTATGACTAATGTGAGTCCATGGATTGTACGCACTCTTATCCTTTCACAATTTGCTAGCCTCTACGGTACCATGCATTGCCCTTTCTCACCTTGAGAGTTGGTGCAAACTTCGCTGATGCATCCAAACCCCGTGATATGATACGCTCTATCACACATAAACCTCCTTATATCTTCCTCAAAACAGCCACCATACCTACCTATTATGGCATTTCCATAGCCATTCCGAGATATATTACCATGCAACTTTCCACCGTTCCATTTATTATGACACGCTCCATCATTGTCATATTGCTTTTGCATGATCATGTAGTTGACATTGTATTTGTGGCAAAGCCACCTTTATAATTCTTTCATACATGTCACTCTAAGTATTGAGTTGTAATTCTTGAGTTGTAAATAAATAAAAGTGTGATGATCTCCATTATTAGAGCATTGTCCCAAGTGAGGAAAGGATAATGGAGACTATGATTCCCCCATAAGTCGGGATGAGATTCTGGACTTTATGAAAAATAAAAGAGGCCAAAGAAGCCCAAATAAAAAAAAGAGTCCTAAGAAACCCACCAAAATAAAAAAATGAGAGAAGAAGAGAGAAGGGACAATGTTACTATCCTTTTACCACACTTGTGCTTCAAAGTAGCACCATGATCTTCATGATAGAGATTCTCCTATGTTGTCACTTTCATATACTAGTGGGAATTTTTCATTATAGAACTTGGCTTGTATATTCCAATGATGGGCTTCCTCAAAATGCCCTAGGTCTTTGTGAGCAAGCAAGTTGGATGCACACCCACTTAGTTTCTTTTTGAGCTTTCATACATTTACAGCTCTAGTGCATCCATTGCATGGCAATCCCTACTCCTCGCATTGACATCAATTGATGGGCATCTCCATAGCCCGTTGATTAGACGCGTCAATGTGAGACTTTCTCCGTTTTTGTCTTCGCCACATAACCTACATCATCATACTCTACTCTACCCATAGTGCTATATCCACGGCTTATGCTTATGTATTGCGGGAGGGTTGAAAATGTTGAAGCGCGTTAAAAAGTATGAACCAATTGATTGGCTGAAACCGGGGTTGTGCATGATGGGAGCATTTTGTGTGACGAAAATGAAACATGGCCTAACTATATGATTTTGTAGGGATCGGCTTTCTTTGGCTATGTTATTTTGATAAGACATGATTACTTTGTTAGTATGCTTGAAGTATTACTATTTTTATGTCAATATTAAACTTTTATCTTGAATCATTTGAATCTGAACATTCATGCCACAATAAAGAAAATTACATTGAGAAATATGCTAGGTAGCATTCCACATCAAAAATTCTGTTTTTATCATTTACCTACCCGAGGACGAGCAGGAATTAAGCTTGGGGATGCTTGATACGTCTCCAACTTATCTATAATTTTTTATTGTTCCATGCTATTATATTATCTGTTTTGGATGTTTAATGGGCTTATTTATACACTTTTATATTATTATTGGGACTAACCTATTAACCGGAGGCCCAGCCCAAATTGTTGTTTTCTGCCTATTTCAGTGTTTCGCAGAAAAGGAATATCAAACGGAGTCCACACGGAATGAAACCTTCGGGAGAGTTATTTTTGGAACAAACGCAATCCAGGAGACTTGAAGTGGACGTCAAGAAAGAAACGAGGCGGCCATAAGGTAGGAGGGCGCGCCCAGGGGGGTAGGCGAGCCCCCCACCCTCGTGGGGCCCTCATGGCTCCCCTGACCGACTTCCTTCGCCTATATATACTCATATACCCTGAAAACATCCAGTAGCACCAAGAAACCCTATTTCCACCGCTGCAACCTTTTGTACCCGTGAGATCCCATCTTGGGGCCTTTTCTGGCGCTCCGCCGGAGGGGGAATCGATCACGGAGGGCTTCTACATCAACACCATTGCCTCTCCGATGAAGTGTGAGTAGTTTACCACAGACCTTTGGGTCCATAGTTATTAGCTAGATGGATTCTTCCTCTTTGGATCTCAATACAAAGTTCTCCTTGATCTTCTTGGAGATCTATTCGATGTAATTCTTTTTGCGGTGTGTTTGTCGAGATCCAATGAATTGTGGGTTTATGATCAAGATTATCTATGAACAATATTTGAATCTCCTCTAAATTCTTTTATGTATGATTGGTTATATTCGTAAGTCTCTTCGAATAATCAGTTTGGTTTGGCCTACTAGATTGATCTTTCTTGCAATGGGAGAAGTGCTTAGCTTTGGGTTCAATCTTGTGGTGTCCTTTCCCAGTGACAGCAGGGGCAGCAAGGCACGTATTGTATTGTTGCCATCGAGGATAAAAAGATGGGGTTTATATCATATTGCTTGAGTTTATCCCTCAACATCATGTCATCTTACCTAATGCGTTACTCTGTTCTTATGAACTTAATACTCTAGATGCATGCTGGATAGCGGTCGATGTGTGGAGTAATAGTAGTAGATGCAAAATTGTTTCGATCTACTTGTCACGGACGTGATGCCTATATACATGATCATGCCTAGATATTATCATAACTATGCACTTTTCTATCAATTGCTCGACAGTAATTTGTTCACCCACCGTAATACTTATGCTACCTCGAGAGAATCCACAAGTGAAACCTATGGCCCCCGGGTCTATTTTTCATCATATAAGTTTCCGATCTACTTTATTTTGCAGTCTTTACTTTCCAATCTATATCATAAAAATACCAAAAATATTTATCTTATTATTATCTCTATCAGATCTCACTTTTGCAAGTGGCCGTGAAGGGATTGACAACCCCTTTATCGCGTTGGTTGCAAGGTTCCTATTTGTTTGTGTAGGTACGAGGGATTTGCGTGTAGCCTCCTACTAGATTAATACCTTGTTTCTCAAAAATAAGGGAAATACTTACGCTACTTTGCTGCATAACCCTTTCCTCTTCAAGGGAAAACCAATGCAGTGCCCAAGAGGTAGCAGTACACAATATTATTTTTGACCCGGCTCAGTAAATAGGTGTATTCAAATAAATAACCAAATGAGCTATAAATTATCATAGATAGTACTCCCTCCGTCCATAATATAAGAACATTTTCTACACTACTGTAGTGTCAGCAACGTTCTTATATTATGGGACGGAGGGACTATTTTTTGAGAAACAATTATCATAAATAGTAAATCGTCTATTATTATTATTTTTAACCAGCCCAGGAAATAGATTATTTTTTGAGTCAAAGCCCAGGAAATAGATGTATTGGAAAAAAAAATGAAATGGGCTATAAAACCTAAATGGGCTGCATTCTGCCACAGCTTTCGAAGCTGAGTTTGTTGGCCCACTAGAAGAAGCACGCGCAAGGTATTGTCCATTTAGTGAACAAAACGATTTAATGGTCTAAAACAAAGAGTCAACAAATTATTCTGACATCTGTAGTCGTTGGATTGACATCCAACGGCGATCCTGCTTCTTCAATCTCTGATCTAGTTGCTCTTGCTCCAGTCGCCAAAACCATCACCGGCTGGAGCGCCTACATCTGCCTCCCGTGGCCAGCTGTTCTGCAGCGCAAGCCTCGCCGCCCCACTCTACTCCCAACGGTGGCCAGGTCATACCTGTACTCACCCACACCTTCTGTTATTCTCCGGCGAAGGCAGCCTCACCTGGCAGCCGAACCAGTCCCTCTTACTCCCCTCCATCATGGACTCCACTGCCCCTTGTTCCATGACTCTAGATCATTCCCATCTTAGGCCTCGGCGGCATCCACCGCCTTGGCGCTCTCGGCGCGGCGTGGTCAATGTGGTCAAGGAACGCCTTCCGTCAAAAGAGGACTGCACGTGGAGAGGCGGATAGCTGGGTCCATGGCCGCAAGAAGGAAGTGCCCCCTTATTACGCGCAAAATAATGATTCATCCACCTGACAGCGGGGCCTACCGGAAGGGCCTTGAAAAAACCATTTCCCCCCTGACAGCTGGGACCCACCAGCTACATCTTCGTACGCAAGGAAGTGCGTCCGTATTACAGGCAAAAAATTATTCTTCCCCCTGACAGCTGGGACCCACCAGCTATATCTTTGCACGGAAAGAAGTGCCTCCTTATCCTCCCTACCAGCTGGGACCCACCGGGCGAACCGTTCGTCGAGTTGTCTATCAGGTTACGATCGTGTACGTACATACTGGTCGATCGGTCTCTCTGCAGCGATGAACCGTGTTCGAGTAAGGAGATGCACGTGTTGTAGTAGAGGCGCGGATGCAGCATGTCACGCGGTCCCATCTATATATATCGTGTATATGTATGTACAGCCACGCTGCAAGAAATAAATACAGCTACGTACGTACATAAGGGCGGAGTCTCGAACGCATACTCGTCGGAATGGAGGAAACATCATCGTCTTCACCGAGAGCCAAGTGACTGGGTCAAAATGCGTCCTATTTATCAGGAGCGAAGCCACTGGGTCGGAATGCATCCTCTTCATCGGGAGCCAACAGGTTTGGACGGAACAGCCGAAACAAGGTCTAGCGTACCGCAGAATGAAGGAAACAAGCCTTCTGTTCGACCGCGTACGGTCAAAACATGGTCCTGTTCATCGGGAAGGGTCTGGCGTACCGCAAAATGGAGGAAACGGAATTGTGTTGGAGTGCATATGGTCGAAACAGGGTCCTATTGATCGGGAGGGGTGTGGCATACCACAAACTGGAGGAAACAGACTTCTCCTCGACCTCCTACGGTCGAAACAGGGGTCTTGTTCATCGGGAGGGGTGTGGCGTACCGCAAAACGGGACTCCACGGGCTACTGTTCATCCACCGTCGACTTCCTCCAACCTCCACATGCTACTGTTCATCCACCGTCTCCAGCGTCCACCAAATACTGTTGATCCAGCCTCCACCAAATACTGTTCATCCAACCTCCACCGGCTTCAGTTCAACCAGCCTTCACGGGTCATGTTCATCCACCCCCAACTAACTAGGGTGTGTGGCGGCCTCCTTGGGCTCCTGTTCATCTAGCGGCAACCGCGTACTATATACCACGGGGTCTTGTTCATCCAGCGACTGACGGTGTCATGGACTAGCGGGTACTCACCACGTCGTCTCCCGACTAGGTGGATCGGGCCGAGGACCCCCGTGGCGCTTCTATCATGGGCCATTTCGGACAACCCATGCCGCATACAAGGAAGATTCCACAAGACATGGCGCCCAAGACAAGGACTCTCCTAAACCCTAGGCCTCTGATGTGTTATATAAACCGAGGCCAGGCTAGTCAATAGACAATCTCATTTTCATTATTTCAATCTCGTGGTAGACACATGTACTCTGTATTATCCCCCATATGAATACAATCAAAAGCAGTAAGTAGGGTTTTACCTCCATCAAGAGGGCCCGAACCTGCGTAAAACCTGTGTCCGTGTTACCATTGCTCCAAGACACCTAGCTTAGGACCCCTACTACGAGATATGCCGGATTTGACACCAACATTGATGCTTTCATTGAGAGCTTGCTAGGTGATTGTCACGGATCGATGAGATGATCAGGTGATATTTTTCAGTTAAGATCCATTCCACGTAAACTATTTCTTTTTGCTAGATTATGATTGCTGCTCCGTACTACTTTGTTCATACCAAATTGAGATCAAGAAAATTTGAGCGGTGGCGGCCATGTCCGCCGCCTGGTAGTGCGTCGGATCCGAGCTCTGCCACGGACGAGCAGCAGGCCCAATTCGTGTGGACGGGCTAATCCTGCGCTTTGTGGAAGATCTAGTTTAACGGCGTTTCCAGCCGAGGTGGTTCCAGATGATTCGCTGCATAGGTCAAGTCAAAAAGAAAATACACAGTCCAACCGGCCATGTTCCAGCCAAGGACACTGCAGCGCTACCAGCGCACGGGACCAAAGAGTTTGTAGCTATCCCCCGATCGCCGGTGTCATACAGGGAAGATCCAATCCTCTTTCCTTTTCTTTATTAGTTAATTTTGAGCTGGGGTCCTCCATGCATTAGGCTAATGACTTTCTTTTTCATGCACCTTTCCGTGGAGCAATCAGCCGCATACTGGTTGGGGCACATCAATCGATTTTATTGATGCAACGTGCTATCCTATCTTGGCTATATCCCACGTGAAGCACCATAGCACTTTGGTGGACTTCTTGTACTCTTCTGGCTACATAGGGAATCAGGAGCAGCGTAACATCGGACGATCGCCCTATCCGGAGTCCAATTTCCACTATAGCCGTCTTTTTTTCGGCCGACCTGTTTGCTATCCTTTTCAATTAGACATTTCGGTCAGCAGTTGAGTTCGTCAAGAATTTTTCTGCCAGTTTTTTCAGTTGTGTTCGCACATTACAACCGGGATCTGGACTTGACGCATATGTACACTATTTTATCTGATGATGGCGTCGGCCGATGAGCGGTACTAGAAGTACTCGCGCGCTTGCACTGCCCGAGGAGCCGAGAAGATTCCTGCTGGGCATCATCCATCAGGGAGATCCTCTATTTCTTTATTTTAAGCTTAAATTATTTCAAGGCCGTTTGGGTTCTAGTACTTCTTGTCTAGGCGTGCGTGTACTAATTGCTTGATGAATACTGGCTAAGATATACCAATCTGTGTAAAGCTCTGTGTTAGGTTTTCTACTTTCTAGGTGTTGTGTATGCAATCTGTCTGTTTCCATGTTAGTATATAGCGGCCATGACTCGACCGACCTGATGCGCTGTGGCACGCTATGAATCCGCAGTCGCTTCGCCTGTCACCTAAATAAGTCGGGTTATATTTTCCTTGTTAAAATTATATTGCACAAGTTATTTGTACCCACATATAATCTTCCAGTTTGTACTTTCTTATGTACGCAGATCACTACGAGCGCCATATAGAGCATTGCAGGTTGTTGCCGTCACTCTAGTCGGCAGCTCGGTCTGTCGGGTTAATCCGCACAACAAGGCATTGTCATCGCTATTATGCCATCAAACCAACCTCAGCGTTCTGACCATATTTCCTAAATTATTTAAATTGTACAATTTTCCCTTTTTATCTTGTGCTACTTTGCGAATGTAGGATAATCAGCCACCGCACAGACCGACACCTCTACACAATGAGTTCGGATCACGCCAGGCCGATGTTGTTGCCCCGCGCATGCCGACCTGCATCGACGGGTCCGCGTTGCCACTCCATCGAACCAACCTCTGCGCTCAGGCCAAACTACATCATGATTCGCTTCGCATATATTAATTATGCAATTTTTCCTTTCAATTTTTATTGTTTTCGCTTGCACTGTTTTATGTGTGCAGGTAATCGATTTTGACTGCGTTACGTGGTCACTTCGGTGTTACCTCGTCGACCTACTCCGTCACCTCGGTTTGACTGGGGCTCGCCACAGTGGCCATGTCGTGCCACCACTTCGGAGTGTCGAGCTCCTCACTCGGTCACCTCAGGACGGGTCTGGGCCTAGGACCTTGGTTAAGCCGAGGACTACGCACCGTATCATATTTGTCAAAGTTCGATGGGCGGCCTCCTCCCACCACAAGCTCGGACCGTGTCACCGAACACATTAACCAGCTAAGTCACTTTCATGCTCAAAGACTTTCAGTTTTAAATTTTGTTCGGTTCGACCAAGCATTATACTTTTTTGGCAAAAAGTTGTTTATGAAAAACTTCCTTGTCAAAACTTTGTTTCTGACACACAAATTCAAATACCACGTTTACTTGGGGGATTCCTTTATGAAGTCTTTCCTCTTGCATATGATTATACTTGTATGGCTTCGTTCCTTGTTCGTGTATTACGCCACAATATGCACCATGTTGACTTAAGTGTTCCGTAAGCTGGGTTGCCTTGCTCCTGTGTTTACCCCTACGTTCCCGATTGTTCGGCTAGGGAGTAAAGGGAGCACCTCTGCGATTGTCACTATCGGGTCATCCGAGCTCGGACCTCAGACTGGGTGAAGCCGAAAGCTAGCGCTCTTATTGTTTTCAATCATGGTCGGCACACAACGGAACTCATGAGTACAAAAAAATCTATTGCACAAGTCTCATAGTAACAATGAGCAACCAAAGAAAGGTATCGGTGGGGGTACTATTTTCTTCGAAGATGCTTCTTACACTTCATCAGTAATATAGCATATGTTCCCTGAGTGTGCTTTGTTTGTTACAGCCTTATGGCCTGATTGCCTGGTTCGGAAACACCGTCGATATTCTCGACAGGTGGAGTACATAACAATTTTCGGCCCTTGACCGAAGAGGGAGAAGTCGATGGTTGGTTAAGATGCGTTTAAAGTTCGGGTGAACACAGATATGATATAGTACTTTGGTACATACAATCATTATAAATAAAATTCTTTTACCCAAGTCACTTGGGGGCTCTTAAATTTATATGAGCTGTTTTATAGTAAATGTGTTTTCTTCTTGGTCGTTGCAAAGTCTTTTTATACCGCTCCTTTTTCGACTCGAGTATATGGTCAATAGCCGGATAGCATGTCTTCTCTCTAAAAGCCGCTCGAGTGTAGTTCGCTAAACTGGCTTCGGAGAAGTACTCCGCCTTTGGGATAAGGAGCTTGAAGCCGTAGGCTGACCCGCGTGAAGTCTTGAGATCGAATGTGTCATGTTAAAGCACGACAGAAGCACAATTGTTTTCCAATTTTAGGATTAGCTCCGAACACTTGATCTTGTTCGGACGTCAATTTTTTACTGACGTTTTTTTGGTTTCCAAGCTTATGGCAATTTTAAACTATTTGTGTGTTTTCAGCATAAGTCTCGCAGTGCAACATTGGACACCTTTAGAGATTCGGCAAAAACATTCTCGGATATTGCTATATATGCATCGGTTTCGAATTGTGTCTTAGGTTAATAGTTGGGTTTTCCGGCTCCTGTGCTTGCCTCCTATGTTTCGCTTTGTTCGGCTAGGTGTGCAACGGGCGAACCACTGCGATTGTGCTTCTAGCTCGCATGGTTAAGCCCCTCAGTGGAGAAAGCTGAAAACTAACTGTCACAATAAGCGCGAACTGGTCAGCGATCCGATGATTGTGTTAAATGATGGGCCGTTCATAACATTGACCGAAGTGTTTACGGCTTGACCTCAGCTGTCACCGAACACTAACCGGGGGCTCATAGCTAGCTTCCCCAATTTAAAGCTCCTATGACTAAGTGAAAGTTATAAAGCCCGGATATCTGATTGCCTCGTTTCTGCTAACACAACTGCCTTTGGGCACCGAGACGTCGGCTAAGGGTTGTCTTGTTATTGTGGAAACACCCTACATAGTATCTACAAAGGGGTAGAAGCCGACGGTGGGCCACTTTCAACTGATAAACGGTCGCAATGGAGTCAAAATAAGTATATATCATCAGTGTTTGTATTCATTATACAAGTGTTGCCTTCTGTAATTATCATTATATAAAGCCATAAATATGCATCAATTTGACTTCAGATTTTGGCCAAGCTGGGTTGCCTGGCTCTATGCTTACCCCTATGTTCCCGCTTGTTCGGCTAGGCGGTAAAGGGAGCACCTCTGTAATTGTTACTACCGGGTCATCCGAGTTAGTACCTCGGACTGGGTGAAGCCAAAAGCTAGCAATCTTAAAGGACCACATTGGTCAGCAACGACGGAAGTGAAAATTTTGGTTCATTAATACCATAGAGTTCGGGAACTTTCCCGGAACTAAATCCTCAATATTTTCCTCCCACATTGATCGGAGATGAGATTTCATGATCATGATAAGCATGACAACCCAAAGAATGGAACCGACAGTGGGACTATTTTCTTTGGAAGATGTTTCTTACACTAAAAAGTAATATAACATATCTCTCTGCGTACCTTCGTTTATAAAACCGTATGGCCGGATTGCCTTGTTTGCCGTAAATCTTTGCCCTCATAAAGGCTTTATAAAGTAAGAAAAACACTCCTCAGCTGCTGGCCAAGGAGGTTGAAGCCGATGGTCGGTCAACAAAGTTTTGTACAATGCGGATCCGAGCATTAATGATGTAGAGTACTTGGATACATAGAATCATTACACATAATTTGTGATTTTACTCTGGATATCGATCCTTAATTCGGCCACCCGTGCCCACATTAAGGCTCGGGGGCTACTGGGCTTCATGCTTATTATTTACAAATATTAAAGGGGTACATCAATCCCCTAATCTGGTGTTGCCACCCGACCAGTGGCTCGAGGGCTACTGCATTGACAATCCAATGCAAAAAATTTAAAGTGCAATATAATTTTTGAGGAGATTATGATCCTCAGGTTGGTCGGTCGCACCCAACCTGAGTCTCGAGGACTTTGCACACTGCTTTTTGTGTCCCGAAGTATTTTGCCGAGCTAGGAGTTGATACTCAGGCCGATTTTGCGAATCAACCTGAGTCTCATGGGCTACTGGGATCAGTGGTCTTGTGTCATCCTTCAGGTGCATCTCGGGTTTTAGACCGATACACACCTTGAGGGCTACTGGCTATATATCTCAGCAAAGAATAAATTGCACCAATCAAAAATATTGACAAAAAATCGGCCTGCAATCGGGGTGGTGCACCACCTCGGAAGCAGTCCGGCATAAAGCTCGGGCGCCAGTGGCTGGCTCCATAGAGGGCATTTCCGATATTAAGCTCGGCTAAACTCCTTCAACTTTTTTGAACCAGTGTGATCTATGACACCTCAGATACAATACGGCGTTGGGGCTTGGACATAGTCCAGCGTTGGAGCTCAGATATAGTCCGGCGCTGGAGCTCAGATGCAGTTCGGCATTGGAGCTCGGCTGTAACAATACTCTTCGGATACCTTCCAGCGATGGAGCTCGGATACATTCCAGCGATGGAGCTCGGATACATTCCAGTGTTGGAGCTCGGAAGCGGTCCTGCGTTGGTGCTCGGCTGCAAAAGATACCTCAAATGCAGTCCAGCGTTGGAGGTCGGACGCAAGAGGACACTGCCGCCCGGGAACAACTTCAAACCCAAGGTGTGGCATAAAAAGAACAAGGCATTGATAAAGGCTGGAAACTTAAAGGGGCTCCTCGGATACCCACGTGTAAACTCTTCGGATGCACTTCGGCGATCCTCAAGATCGAAGATGAGAAGATTTGTTGAACCAGTTTTCAAGACCGACAACCGAAGATGAAGAACAGTTCGGAAGAATCGAGGAGCATCCCTAACTTGAACACCGGTTCAGGGGGCTACTGACGGTGTCCTGGACTAGGGGGTACTCACCACGTCGTCTCCCGACCAGGTGGATCGGGCCGAGGACCCCCGTGGCGGTTCTATCAATGGCCACTTCGGACAACCCATGCCGCATACAAGGAAGATTCCACAAGACTTGGCACCCAAGACAAGGACTCTCCTAAACCTTAGGCCTCCGGTGTGTTATATAAACCGAGGCCAGGCTAGTCAATAGATAATCTCATTTTCATTAGTTCAATCTCGTGGTAGACACATATACTCTGTATTATCCTGCATATGAATACAATCAAAAGCAGGATGTAGGGTTTTACCTCCATCAAGAGGGCCCAAACCTGAGTAAAACCTGTGTCCGTGTTACCATCACTCCAAGACACCTAGCTTAGGACCCCTACTACGAGATATGCCGGATTTGACACCGACAGCAACCGCCTATAAACACGAGTGGGGTCCTGTTCATCCAACCCCCCACTAGTAACTATTCATCCACAACCAACCCAACCGGCTCGACTCACACCACATCTCGACACGTTCTACCTATCGCGTGTGCGGCAGCAACGGGTGTCGGTGTCAAAACCAGCGGATCTCGGGTAGGGGGTCCCGAACTGTGCGTCTAAGGCTAATGGTAACAAGAGGTTGGGGACACGATGTTTTACCCAGGTTCGGGCCCTCTCGATGGAGGTAATACCCTACTTCCTGCTTGATTGATCTTGATGATATGAGTATTACAAGAGTTGATCTACCACGAGATCGTAGAGGCTAAACCCTAGAAGCTAGCCTATGATTATGATTGTTGTTGTCCTACGGACTAAACCCTCTGGTTTATATAGACACCGGAGAGGGCTAGGGTTACACAGAGTCGGTTACAGAGAAGGAAATCTACATATCTGAATATCCAAGCTTGCCTTCCATGCAAAGGAGAGTCCCATCCGAACACGGGACGAAGTCTTCAATCTTGTATCTTCATAGTCCAATAGTCCGGCCAAAGTATATAGTCCGGCTGTCCGAGGACCCCTAAATCCAGGACTCCCTTAGTAGCCCCTAAACCAGGCTTCAATGATGATGAGTCCAGCGCGCAGATTGTCTTCGGCATTGCAAGGCGGGTTCCTTCTCCAAATACTCCGTAGAAGATTTAGAACACAAGGATCGTGTCCGGCTCTGCAAAACAAATTCCACATTCCACCGTAGAGAGTACAATATTCCACAAATCTAATCTGCTGACAGCTTTTTATAGCATGACATCACGCCATGGTCCGGTCATTATTCGAACCGTTTTTCACAACCAGCTAATGCACATAATGCGAGGCGGTTTCCTTGACACGTCTTGTCGAAGCAGAGATCGTGTCCCCTTATCACGGGATTCTCATCAATACGGGTATGGGTAACCCAACCGCGCCATCAATCGTGGCGCTTGGGAAATAAGCGATTTTAACAGGCAAGTGGGGAGGTGCAGGATCCCTACTTCCTTTATAAGGGGATAAAAACTCCCTCTTTCACCCACGCCCTCTTCCTCTGCGCATTCGTCCCTTCTTTCTCAAGCCCTAGCGCTCAAGCGTCCGCCTTCTCCATCAAAAAGGCTTCCCGAAAATGTCCGGATCCAGAGCAAGAGGCAAGTGGATGGCCTCTACTATCCGGGAGAAGGACATAAAAAAGCTTCGGGGGGCAGGGTATTTGGCCAAGAGAATCAGCCACCATCTTCCGACGGTGGGACAGATCGTCCCCACCTGGGAACCCCACGAGAGGGTGGTATTTCTCCCTCATTTTGTCCACGGGCTAGGGTTTCCCCTCCACCAATTTTTTCGCGGCATCATGTACTATTATGGGATTGATTTTCATGATCTATCTCCCAATTCTTTCCTCAACATCTCGACATTCATCGTCGTGTGCGAGGCCTTTCTCCGCGTCCCGCCGCACTTTGGCTTATGGCTGAAGGTTTTTAATGTGAAGCCCAAGGTAGTGAGCGGCGAGCATGCCGAATCCGGAGGTGCCATGGTGAGCAAGATGCCCAACGTTACATGGCCAATGGGTGTTTTCAATGACTTCGTCAAGGAGTGGCAGCAACAGTGGTTCTATATCATAGAGCCGCGTGGCAAGGAATGGGCCACCGCCCCAGAGTTCAGATCCGGCGCCCCTCTGCGGCTTACGTCCTGGCCCAAGAAGGGCCTGAACTGGGCTTCGTCTGATGAGCTATCGGAGCTCCAGACGCGCGTCCAAGATATGGAAGAAAAGTACATCAAGCTCGTCAATGTGGTCCAGGTGATGTTAGTTCGCCGGATTCTACCTTGTCAACCCCGGGCTTGCAATCTATGGGAGTTTGACCCGGCCAAGCACCAGACCTTGTTAGAGCTCTTTGGCTCTTCGCATAAGGACATCTGTAAGGTGCTTTTCAAGTCCGGCAAATCATGTCCGGACTCCGCCGAGGACCACGGGTACCAACTGTCCCGCCCGGCAAGTTTGGTAAGTGATCGCTTGTTGACAGTTCGTATGTTTCATTCGCATATTCTTTAAGAAAATGCCTGAAGTGTTTCCCCCAAATTTCCTAGGGTTGGGCGAAGAAGGCGGGGCGGATCTACTGTCCGGCCCCGCAACCAGAAGAACCAGCTGGCCCACTTCTGACGAAGATGCTGGTCCTGGCACCTTACAAGGCACCGAAGAAGAAGGCCGGAGATGAGGCCAAGAAGACCAGGGGCGGCCTGCATCGTCGTGGCGCTTCGGACGCAAGATCCGAAGAGTCCAATGCCCATTCTTCCTATGAAGAGGATGAGGAGGAGGAAGGAGACGAAGCCCCCACGGGGGGAAGAAAGAAAAGGACGGCCTCCACATCCTTGGAGGCCGAGCCACCTAAGAGGGGAAAAACTCCTCTACAAGAGGAGTCTACCGGCGCCACTGATAGCAGCCCGGAGTGGGATCCCAGGGCCGAGCCCCTGGTGAACTCGTGAGTATAAAATCCGAACACACTCATGCGTCCGGACTTGTCATGGCGTCACATTCTAATCTGGGCCGTGCTTTTTTTCAGTCCGGCAAAGCCCCGCGCCGAACAATCCTCATCAGAAGATCTGCTGGGTTTGGATGCTATGGAGAGCGGAACACCCCTGAAGGCCTCCTCCTCCAAACATAGGAATGAAACTGAGGTTTCGTCCCAGAAGGACCCAGGCCACGGAGGAGGGGAGAAGGTTGCAAAGGCGGCGCCGGGAGGCCACACTTCAGGGGCCGGACACACGGGAGAGAAAACTCCCGTGGGCGTCGTCGGCGGGGGTCATCTTGAATCCGGACCCCAGCTGGACATGATTCCAGAGACCCATAAGGTCCCTGAGTCAGACAAATGGCCTCTGCCAATTGGAGGAGGTATGCCTACTCCACCGGCCGCCTCTGTCCAACCAGAGGTGTCGGATACTTTATTGGCAGCGCTGAAGGGTGCCTCCATCGTTGATGGACATCGTGCCCTCATGGGTGCGGTGATTGAGAAGATTCAGTCCGCTGAGAGTGGACTGAATGAATCCTGTATCAGCCTCATAAGAGGCTTTAAGGTATGTTGTGTGAGTTTTTGGGAGAGTGTCATGGTATAGATAGCAGCCCTTGATACACTGTTCGGTGAAAGAAAGAACCGAACAGAGGATCACATTCATGCTCGCAGGAGACTCACTTGATGAAATCTATCACTCTTTTTAATCAGCAGGCATCTGTAGCGACTGCCGCCTCTCATGTTGCGGATGTATCCGGACTGAGGCATAGTCTGGAGCAGGCCGAAGGAGAACTTGGCCAAGTGAAGGGATAGCTGGAGGATTATCAAGGTATGTAGAAACCTTGTTTATGTAGCACAAATGAATAAGTGTACATGATGAATATTTTTATAATCTGCTCTAGGAGCGATGGCCGAAATTGAGGCTCTCAGGAAGGCTGTGGCCGAAGCCGAGAAGAAGGCAGCCGCAGAGCAGGCTCTTCGTGGGAAACACGAGGCTAGAGTTATTGAGGCTGAGCGAGAGCTTCAAGAGGCCGTGCAGAAATGCGAGACCTTGGAGCAGAGTTTAGCAGGGAAAGAATCCGAACTCTCCCAGGCTCGCCAAGCCGCAAGTGATGCCCAGGGGGAAGCCCAAGGTGCCCTGAAGGAAATCCAGGAGGCGAGGAATATTGCGGCTGGTAAGGCTTTTTCTGTACAAAGCGAGTATTTTGAAAGGAGAAAATCAAGTTGAGAGTTTAAATTTTGATTTTTCCAGGGGTATTTGTGGAGCTGCCACGCAGCATATCTGACGTCGCCCAATTCTACCGAGCCGAAGAGAGGAATATTGCGGATAAGCTCTTCTGGATGCAATATCTGGCGCCGAATTATCCGGTGCCGTTTTCCGACCAGCTGAAGCAGCTGGTCGAACTGCATAAGGCGGCCGATCTAGCCATGAAGGATTTGACTATCCGGCTATGGCCTGCCGAGCCGATTCCAAGCAGCTACTTCGGGCTTGTGAAGCGGCTTGTAAGTGCCTGCCCTCGACTCGAAGTCATCAAGCGGTCGGTCTGCATAGAAGGTGCGCGAATGGCCTTCGCCCGCACCAAGGTGAATTGGGGGAAGATGGATGCAAAAAAGCTGATGACCGAGGGACCGCCTGAGGGGAAGGAGCACCGCAAGCCGGAACTGTATTATGAAGTTGTCTTGAAAGGAGCCCGCCTTGCAGCGGAGCAATGCGACAAGGACATTATATTTCCATGAATACGGTTATGTTCGTCCTTTGTAATATTTGAACAAGAGGATTCTTATCATCTATTGCTTGTTGTTTTAAAGTTTTTCCTCCTGTGCGGCCGTTTTATATATTAATCCTGAGAGTCGGCCAGTCGTCGGCTTCCGCCCCCACGTAGTGAGTACGGGGATGTTCAGGATAAACCTGAGCACTCTTTATCCCAGTTTTGGGTCCCTAAAGGAGGTGTTGATGAAAGCACAAGTGCTCCCTGGGTGGTTTTGGTAATTAATGTCAACATATCTCTTGTTGGACTAACACTTTTATCTAGTATGTTTCAGATAAGTTCAAAAATGGAGTGGCATGGACTAAAGGATGTGGGAACTCCTTCAAGATGCTAAGGACAAAGGATTGGCTCAAGCTTCAAGCTCAAGACTCTTCATTTTATATATTTTAGTGATCCAAGATCACATTGAGTCTATAGGAAAAGCCAATACTATCAAGAAGGGATGAGGTGTTGCTTAATGAGTTTCTTGCTCCACAGTGCTTAGTGATATGCTCCAAAACCCTCAACTACTTTCCCACCTCCACACATATGACCTAAACCTAAAGCCAAAATCGGTCACACCGATTCTTTCTATCCGGCGCCACCGAGTTCAGATGTCATAGCCACTGCCACAAACCCTAGGCAAATTGGTCTCACCGATAGGGATCTCGGTCTCACCGAGATGGGATTGTAATCTCTCTGTGTATGTCCATTACCAAAATCGGTCTCACCGAGTTTGAGCAATCGGTACTACCAAGATTACAATGCAAACTTCCTGGTTGACTCATTACCAAAATCGGTCCTACCGAGTTTGTGTAATCGGTCCAACCGAGTTTGCCTGACCAACTCTCTGGAAAGCTTATTACCAAAATCGGTCTCACCGAGTTTGTGTAATCGGTCTTACCGAGATTACGTTATGCCCTAACCCTAACCATATCGGTCCTACCGAGTTGCATATCGGGCCCACCGAAAATCCTAACGGTCACTAGGTTTACTAAATCGGTCCGACCGAGTTTGTTGATTCGGTCTCACCGAGTTTGGTAAATTGTGTGTAACCGTTAGATTTTGTGTGGAGGCTATATATACCCCTCCACCTCCTCTTCATTCATGGAGAGAGCCATCAGACTGAACCTACACTTCCAGCATACATTTTCTGAGAGAGAACTACCTACTCATGTGTTGAGGCCAAGATATTCCATTCCTACCATATGAATCTTGATCTCTAGCCTTCCCCAAGTTGCTTTCCACTCAAATCTTCTTTCCACCAGATCCAAATCCCATGAGAGAGAGTTGAGTGTTGGGAAGACTATCATTTGAAGCACAAGAGCAACGAGTTCATCATCAACGCACCATTTTTTACTTCTTGGAGAGTGGTGTCTCCTAGATTGGCTAGGTGTCACTTGGGAGCCTCTGACAAGATTGTGGAGTTGAACCAAGGAGTTTGTAAGGGCAAGGAGATCGCCTACTTCGTGAAGATCTACCGCTAGTGCGGCAAGTCCTTCATGGGCGACGACCATGGTGGGATAGACAAGGTTGCTTCTTCGTGGACCATTCATGGGTGGAGCCCTCCGTGGACTCGCGCAACCGTCACCCTTCGTGGGTTGAAGTCTCCATCAACGTGGATGTACGATAGCACCACCTATCGGAACCACGCCAAAAACATTTGTGTCTCCAATTGCGTTTGAATCCTCCAAAACCATTCCCTTTACATTCTTGCAAGGTGCATGCTTTACTTTCCGCTGCTCATACACTCTTTGCATGCTTGCTTGTTATGTATTGCGAATGTTAAACTTGTGCCTAAACTCCACTTAAACTTAAAGATCTTAAAAACTGCAACTTTTGTATTTAGTGTCTAATCACCCCCCCCTCTAGACACCTCTTCTCAAGGTCCTACAAGTGGTATCAGAGCATTGGTCTCCATTGCCTTGGTTTAATCACCATTGGAGGAAGATGGATGAGTCTACTTTGGGGAGTCTTAGACATAGAGTGCCTATTCTTGATGGAGAGTATTTTCATGAGTGGAAAAATGAGATGCATGTAATTTTCAATCAATATCATTTGAACAAGTACATTGCTAGCCCTTGTGCACCTCATGTTGATCCTATGCATCCTACCCTTGATGAGTCAATTGACATGACTAGGAATCTTAGAACTATCGAACTTATCATTAGAGGCTTACCTAGAAACTTGATTGGATGTTTGCCTACTCTTAAGTGTGCCTACACTATATGGAAATTTCTTGAGGAACGCTTTCCAAATTATTCCTTGAAAAATCTAGATGAAATTCTCCATAAGTCTATTGCTTTGAGTAAGATGAATACTAGTGATCCTATGTTTGGTGATCGTCTATTTAAGCTTACAAACCTTATGCGTGCCAAAGGAGATGTTAGAATATTAGTGATATTATTTCCGAAGCTATAAAAATTCATAAGCAAGATCATTGTCAAACTCACTCTAACGAATCACCCTCTCTAGGATTTGATCCACCACATGACGATGTTGAACATGGATACTATGATGAAGATGATGATAGTGACTTTGATCTTGATGATGCAATGAGACACTTTGGTCTTATGGCAAATCTTCGGGGATATATGTCAGGAGGAAAGGAATGGGTTCTTTGCTCTGATGCATATGGCCAAGATACATGTAACACATTGCCTGCTCTATCATGGTTATGCTCTCACATGCTTCTATATTCCATATTTACATGATTGCATACATGTAGGGGGAGCCTATGCTTGTTACATGTCCTTCCAAAGCTTTACTTGCTATTCTTTATATCTTTATCTAAACCTTTGATGTATGTTGTCATCAATTACCAAAAAGGGGGAGATTGAAAGCACAAGTGCTCCCTAGGTGGTTTTGGTAATTAATGTCAACATATCTCTTGTTGGACTAACACTTTTATCTAGTATGTTTCAGATAAGTTCAAAAATGGAGTGGCATGGACTAAAGGATGTGGGAACTCCTTCAAGATGCTAAGGACAAAGGATTGGCTCAAGCTTCAAGCTCAAGACTCTTCATTTTATATATTTTAGTGATCCAAGATCACATTGAGTCTATAGGAAAAGCCAATACTATCAAGAAGGGATGAGGTGTTGCTTAATGAGTTTCTTGCTCCACAGTGCTTAGTGATATGCTCCAAAACCCTCAACTACTTTCCCACCTCCACACATATGACCTAAACCTAAAGCCAAAATCGGTCACACCGATTCTTTCTATCCGGCGCCACCGAGTTCAGATGTCATAGCCACTGCCACAAACCCTAGGCAAATTGGTCTCACCGATAGGGATCTCGGTCTCACCGAGATGGGATTGTAATCTCTCTGTGTATGTCCATTACCAAAATCGGTCTCACCGAGTTTGAGCAATCGGTACTACCAAGATTACAATGCAAACTTCCTGGTTGACTCATTACCAAAATCGGTCCTACCGAGTTTGTGTAATCGGTCCAACCGAGTTTGCCTGACCAACTCTCTGGAAAGCTCATTACCAAAATCGGTCTCACCGAGTTTGTGTAATCGGTCTTACCGAGATTACGTTATGCCCTAACCCTAACCATATCGGTCCTACCGAGTTGCATATCGGGCCCACCGAAAATCCTAACGGTCACTAGGTTTACTAAATCGGTCCGACCGAGTTTGTTGATTCGGTCTCACCGAGTTTGGTAAATTGTGTGTAACCGTTAGATTTTGTGTGGAGGCTATATATACCCCTCCACCTCCTCTTCATTCGTGGAGAGAGCCATCAGACTGAACCTACACTTCCAGCATACATTTTCTGAGAGAGAACTACCTACTCATGTGTTGAGGCCAAGATATTCCATTCCTACCATATGAATCTTGATCTCTAGCCTTCCCCAAGTTGCTTTCCACTCAAATCTTCTTTCCACCAGATCCAAATCCCATGAGAGAGAGTTGAGTGTTGGGGAGACTATAATTTGAAGCACAAGAGCAAGGAGTTCATCATCAACGCACCATTTGTTACCTCTTGGAGAGTGGTGTCTCCTAGATTGGCTAGGTGTCACTTGGGAGCCTCCGACAAGATTGTGGAGTTGAACCAAGGAGTTTGTAAGGGCAAGGAGATCGCCTACTTCGTGAAGATCTACCGCTAGTGAGGCAAGTCCTTCGTGGCCGACGGCCATGGTGGGATAGACAAGGTTGCTTCTTTGTGGACCCTTCATGGGTGGAGCCCTCCGTGGACTCGCGCAACCGTTACCCTTCATGGGTTGAAGTCCCCATCAACGTGGATGTACGATAGCACCACCTATCGGAACCACGCCAAAAACATATGTGTCTCCAATTGCGTTTGAATCCTCCAAAACCCTTCCCTTTACATTCTTGCAAGTTGCATGCTTTACTTTCCGCTGCTCATATACTCTTTGCATGCTTGCTTGTTATGTATTGTGAATGTTAAACTTGTGCCTAAACTCCACTTAAACTTAAAGATCTTAAAAACTGCAACTTTTGTACTTAGTGTCTAATCACCCCCCCCCCCTCTAGACACCTCTTCTCAAGGTCCTACAGTTCAGCACAGCGAACCAGGCAATCGGACTGTAGGGATTTATCGCTCTCACTCAGCCATAGGAGTTTTTACAAGGAAGGTAGGCGCAGCCCCTGGTGTTCGGAAGACCGCACAAGGGGCTCTATGAGCGCCTGATCGGAAAAAGGCGATGCTTCGCATGCTGCATTGGTTATGGCATTATGCAGAAGAAATCCTTCAAGATTTTAGAACCTCTCGAACAGCTGACCAGCTCTCGCTACATCATGATAGTCAGTTTTTGGCTTTCTCTACTGAGGTGCTCGTCCGGAAGAACCGGGACACAATCGCAGTAGTTCTCCTAGTGCTACCTTCGCCGATATAGCGGAACGTAAGGTACCAAAACATAGGAGCCGGGCAAACCAACTATTGACCCAAGACATGATTCGGAGCTGATGCATATAATGCTATAAGTTCGGGGTGCCGAACTGCCATGAAGGTGTTTGGGATTTTTTGTCGTAGTATGGGCATGATGAAGCCCCTGGCATATTAAGGCATAACGCGATGAGCCGTCATCTTTTAACAAAAAGATTTTCAAATAGGAAATAGCAGTAGATGAGCGTCGCATAAATCCACATGTTGTATTTGAATGATACGTCAATGCGTATAAGTACAAAATGATGTGATAAAAGGAAATATGATTGCGGAACCTGCTGATACCAGGCGTGAGGAAATTGTGTTTGGATTCGGGGTGTAGTCGGATGATCATAGAGGGGAATATCTAGATATTCCCTTACCCGCTCGAACTGTTTCCACGCCATCCATCCTGGCCTACGTAAAGGTGAACCTGCAAAGAAAATGCAAGAAATGGTTTTGCGCCACCTGGCGGTTAAGCCGCGGTATGTGGCTTGTATTATGTTTTTCCGGAGTGTTTTTAATTAAGCTCCGGGCGGACCAGGCTATCCTGCCGTGCAGTAGTTCGAACTCCTTTGATGGTGTCCGGGAGCTTGGTCTTCGACTCGAGGTTCGACTAAAAGGTGTCGTCCGTTGTTCTTGCTGTTAAAGCGGTGGTAGACTCTTCGACCGTGAGGGGGAGTTCGGACCTGCCACTAACCGTGATGACGCCACATGGACCGGGCATCTTTAGTTTACGGTAGGAATAATGCGGCACCGTGTTGAACCGAGCGAACGCGACTCGTCCGAGCAGTGCCTGATGGTTACTGCGAAAGGGGACGATGTCGAAGACTAAGTCTTCAGTGCGGTGATTGTCCGGAGATCCGAAGACCACTTCCAGTGTGATTGAGCCTGTGCAACAGGCCCCTACACCTGGTATAATACCTTTAAAGGTGGTTTTTGTGGGCTTGATCCTTGAGGGTTTGATGCCCATTTTGCACACTATATCTTGGTATAGCAGGTTCAGGCTGCTACCTCCGTCCATAAGGACTTGTGTGAGGGGGAATCCGTCAATGATGGGGTCGAGGACCAGTGCGGCCGAATCGCCATGACCGATATTGGTTGTATGGTCCCTATGATCGCAAATGATCGGGCAAGAGGACCATGGGTTAAACTTTGGGTCAATTTTATAGACTTCCCTTAGCGCATGTTTCCAATTGGGACTGTGGCTTGCACATATCATATTCACCATTTTCACCTGGGGGGATTTCTTCTATCCTCCTGTATTCGGTGATCGGGGCTCCTTGTCATCATTGAGACCCCTTCCCCTTGTTTTCAGCATCTGTCCTGCCGGCTTGTCTGAAGACCCAGCACTCTCTGTTGGTGTGGTTGGCTTGCCATGAATTTGGCATGGACGGTCGAGTATGCGGTCAAAACTGGACGGGCCTGAATTGTTTTTGTTGAATGGTTTCTTCCGCTGGCCGGACTTGGAGCCGCTGAATCCGGCATTGACTGACGTGTCTTCAGCATTATCACCGTTTTTGCGGCGCTTGTGTTTGTTGCGGCGTGGTTTGTTGTTGCTATCCTTGGCTTTCGATGTGCCAGGATTGCTTGTTGTATTGTTGCTACGAGCCAACTAGCTATCCTCGCCCACGCAAAAGCGGGTCATGAGTGTTGTGAGGGCTGCCATGGACTTTGGCTTTTCCTGGCCGAGATGTCGGGCAAGCCACACGTCACAGATGTTATGCTTAAAGGCCGCTAGGGCTTCGGCATCCGGACAGTCGACAATTTGGTTCTTTTTGGTTAGGAACCGGGTCCAAAATTTCCTGGCTGACTCTCGGGGCTACTGGGTTATGTGACCTAGATCATCAGCATCCGGTGGTCGCACGTAAGTGCCCTGGAAGTTGTCAAGGAATGCGTCTACCAGGTTCTCCCAACTCCCGATGGAGTTTGCCGGCAAGCTATTCAGCCAATGTCGAGCCGGTCCCCTTAGTTTTAGTGGGAGGTACTTGATGGCGTGTGGATCATCTCCGCGGGCCATGTGATTGTGGAGGAAAAAAATATTCTATCCATACCGCGGGGTCTGTGGTACCATTGTATGATTCAATGTTCACGGGTTTAAACCCTTCCGGGAATTCATGATCCATTACTTCATCAGTGAAGCATAGGGGATGTGCGGCGCCTCTGTGTCGGGCTTCATTGTATTCGGCCCGGCCGGATTTGTTACTATATCTGGTGTGACGATCCTTGTCACCCATTGGGGCGTGCCCCCGTGATCCGTAGATCGATCTTGACTGTCCTGCTTTGTTTTCCAATACATCTTGCAGGTCCTTCGTGTAGCCCCTGGCCTTAGTATTATCGTTTGATCGGTGAAAGGGTGCGGTCTGGACTTCGGGCTGGTACGCCGCTTAGTCGCGGCCACGGGGTGGCCGGTCAGCCGCATCATGCACTGGTAGTGTGGGCTTTAAAGCCTCTTCCTGGATCGAGGTAGCAGCCTGCGCTTTGGGTAGCTTTTGCTAGGGCGCTCGAGTCCGTATTCCTCGGCAGCCAGGACCTCGGTCCATCTATCAGTTAGTAGATCTTGATCAGCTTGAAGTTGTTGCTGCTTTTTTCAGGCTTTTTGCAGTGGCTATAAGCCGGCGTTTGAAGCGCTCCTGCTCGACAAGATCCTCAGGCACGATGAATTCTTTGTCGCCAAGGCTCACTTCGTCTTCGGAGAGAGGCATGTAATTATTGTCCTCTGATTCTCCATCAGTTGCCTGTTCTTTAGGGCTACCTTGCCCATCCTCTTGCTCGGCCTGCTCGAAGCCTGGCTGGGTAGGATTGTCTTCGTCTTCGGCATCATCCGGATTGTTATCTCTTGTGCCGGTATCACTATTTTTTCTATGGCGGGGTTTGGAGCGGCGTCGATGACGCGGTGTCTAGATTGCTTCTCCAAGGGGTTATCTTCCGTTGCCTCATCGCCATTGCTTTGTTTAGGGGTGCCCACCATATAAATATCATATGATGAGGTGGCAGTCCAGCGCCCTATAGGCCGTGGTTCCTGTTCTTCTCCTACATCGTCGTCCATACCGTCGATGTCTTCGGAGTTGAAGTCAAGCACGTCGGTTAAATCATCGACAGTGGCTATTGAGTGGGTGGTGGGTGGGGAATGAATTTCTTCGTCGTCCACTTCCAACTCGAGCCGGACATAGTTCGGCCAAGAATCTCCTGGCAAGGAAAGAGACCTTAATGAGTTTAGCACATCTCCCAAGGGCGAGTGCTAAAAAATATCCGCGGTGGTGAACTCCATGACCGGTGCCCAATCAGATTCGATAGGCATGGACGCACGCAGTTCGGATCCTGAAGTCGGAGACGAGTCTGAGGGTCCGATGACACCACTCTCATAGGAGGTGGGATTAGTGTTCGGCTCCGACGCCGATGAGTGTGCAGCCTCCGTGGCGGGGTCCATCCGTCCGCCCTTGGAAGGCACGATCTACTCCAAATTGATTCCTGGCGCCGCCGCAGGCGCGATCTCCCGAATAGTGTCCCATGGCAGATCGAAGTCATGCTCGTCGTGATTGTCCGGCACGCCTGACATGGGCTCAGATCCGTCGAAGATCAAGTCTCCGCGGATGTCGGCAGTATAGTTCAAGCTTCCAAACCTGACCTGATGGCCAGGGGTGTAGCTATCGATCTGCTCCAGATGGCCAAGCGAGTTGGCCCACAGTAAGAAGCCACCGAATACGAAGATCTGTCCGGGAAGGAGGACCTCCCCCTGGACCGCATCGTTGAAGATGATTGAGGGAGCCATCAAGCCTTATTGCGACGACATAGTGGAACTCTCAATGAAAGCACCAATGTCGGTGTCAGAACCGGCGAATCTCGGGTAGGGGGTCCCGAACTGTGCGGCTAAGGCTAATGGTAACAGGAGACTGGGGACACGATGTTTTACCCAGGTTCGGGCCCTCTCGATGGAGGTAATACCCTACTTCCTGCTTGATTGATCTTGACGATATGAGTACTACAAGAGTTGATCTACCACGAGATCGTAGAGGCTAAACCATAGAAGCTAGCCTATGATTATGATTGTTGTTGTCCTACGGACTAAACCCTCCGGTTTATATAGACACGGAGGGGGCTAGGGTTACATAGAGTCGGTTACAAAGAAGGAAATCTACATATCCAAATATCCAAGCTTGCCTTCCACGCAAAGGAGAGTCCCATCCGGACACGGGACGAAGTCTTCAATCTTGTATCTTCGTAGTCCAACAGTCCGGCCAAAGTATATACTCCGGCTGTCTGAGGACCCCTAAATCCAGGACTCCCTCAACGGGCACTGTTCATCCAGAGGCAACCCAACCGGCTAGCTATGTCTCGCACGGGGGTTCGATCAGCTTCAGTAAGCATGCAGCAGCAGCGATCGATTGGGTTCAGTTAGCAGCGTAGGAGTATTGGTCAGGTTCAGTTAGAAGCAAAGGATCGATCGATCAGCTTCAGTACGTAGCAGCAGGAGATCGCTCGGGTTCAGTTATAGCGACATGGCTCGCACCACGCGCGCGTATGAGAGAAACGCGCAAACCACACTGCATCGCTCGGCCTGTACCACCCACCGTAACCGGGAACTCCCCAATATTTTCCTCGCCCTCGCTTCTACCATGATTTTCTCCGTCATGGACGGCCCAAAGAATGTCATGCAGATGCGTCTCCGGCCTGCCCAGGATGAAAAGCCCATTTCCTGTCATGATTTTTTGTCATGGAAGTAGGATCCCACCATTTCTATGATGATACCGGGTTTTGTCATAATTATCGCCATAGAAGTGATATAAGCATGACAGGAAAAAATTCACTCGGCCCAAAATGTTATGGATGTGTCTTTTTTGTAGTGATGGTAATTATTTTCAAGTTAGTTTTCATCATGCTCATATGATTCACGTTCGTTACTTTGATAATTTGAATGTGGGTGGACCAGTGCATGGGTGTTGTCCTTACTTGGACAAGCCTGCCACTTATGATTAACCCCTCTCGCAAGCATCCGCAACTACGAAAGAAGAATTAAGATAAATCTAACCATAGCATGAAACATGTGATCCAGATCAGCCCCTTACGAAGCAACACATAAACTAGGGTTTAAGATTCTGTCACTCTATTAAACCATCATCTACTTATTATTTCCCAATGCCTTCCCTAGGCCCAAATCATGGTGAAGTGTCATGTAGTCGATATTCACATAACACTACTAGAGGAAAGACAACATACATCTCATCAAAATAACGAATGAATACCAAATTCGCATGATTACTTATAACAAGACTTCTCCCGTGTCCTCAGGAACAAATGTAACTACTCACAAATCATGCTCATGTTCAATAACGGAGGGGTATTGAATATCATTAAGGATCTGAATATATGATCTTCCACCAAATAAACCAACTAGCATCAACTATGTAGAGTAATCAATACTACTAGCAACCCACATGTACCAATCCGAGGTTTTCAGACAAATATTGAATACAAGAGATGAACTAGGGTTTGATAGGAGATGGTGCTGGTGAAGATGTTGATGAAGATTGACCCTCCCTCGATGAAAGGATCATTGGTAATGACGATGGCTTCGATTTCCCCCTCCTGGAGGGAAGTTTTCTAGGCAAAAAACTTCCCTCCTGGAGCCGGTGGCGCTTCATCCCGAAAGCTTCCTTCTTATTTTTTTCTAGGTCAAAACCCTCCATATAGCAGAATATGGGCATCAAGGGCTGGCCATGGGGCCCATGAGCTCAAGGGACGCGCCCTGGGGGTAAGGTGCGCCCCCAGGCTTGTGGCCACCTGGTGGTCCTCTTCTTTTGTTTCTTCGCCCATTATTTTTTTATTCCAAAATAATTCTTTGTAAAGTTTCAAGACATTTGGAGTTGTGCAGAATAGGTATCTCATATTTTTTTCTTTCTGATCTAGAATTCCTGCTGTCGGCATTCTCCCTCTTCATGTAAACCTTGTAAAATAAGAGAGAAAAGGCATAAGAATTGTATCTTAAAGTGTAATAACATCCCATAATGCAATAAATATCAACATAAAAACATGATGCAAAATGGACGTATCAACTCCCCCAAGCTTAGACCTCGCTTGTCCTCAAGGGAAAGCCGAAATCGATAATCATGTCCACATGTTTAGAGATAGAGGTGTCTATAAAATAAAATACGGACATGAGGGCATCATGATCATCTTTAGAACAACAACATATTGTCATATAACTTCTTATGCCAAAGTGATAATTCATCAGAAAGTAAAGTATATACCAAAGAACTTTATTGAAAACTAACAAACTATGATCTCGACATTGAAACCATTGCAATTTATCATAATATCGAAAAGAGTCAATGTAAGAGCTTTTATTTAGAAAGTTCACATACTCAACCATCATTTAATCTTCCGTAATTGCTAAAACTCACGTGATACTCGTGGGATCGAAGCTTCAATCAGACACATAGGAAGATAGGGGCTTATAGTTTAGCCTCCCAACCATTTACCTCAAGGGTGACGTCAACAATAATACTTTATGATTACCTACATACGAGTGGATATGTATGTCTGGATCTTTCCCCAACACATAGCGCTTACCAAAAAGAGAAAATATAAAAGGAAGAGTGAAGATCACCATGGCTCTTGCATAAAGGTAAAAAAAGTAAAACTAAAATATAGGCCCTTCGCAGAGGGAAGCAGTGGTTGTCATGTGCTTTTATGGTTGGATGCATGAAATCTTAATGCAATGCAACGTCACTTTATATTGCCGTTTGTGATAGGAACTTTATTATGCAGTCTATCGCTTTTATTTCTTCCCCATCACAAGTTTGTATAAAGTTTATTTTCCTCACACTAAAAGATTGTACATATTTAGAAAGCAATTTTTATTGCTTGCACCGATGACAACTTACTTGAAGGATCTTACCCAATCCATAGGTAGATATAGTGAACTCTCATGCGAAAAACTGGGTTAAGGATTTTTGGATGTACAATTAGTATCTCTACTTGGTGCAGAAGATTTGGCTAGCATAGGATGAGAAGCAAGCTCAACATCTTGGAGGATCCATGATAATATAACTTCTATTCAGATATAAGAGAACATAACAAATTATGTTGTCTTCCTCGTCCAACATCAACCTTTTAGCATATAATATTTTAATGAGTGCTCACAATCACAAAAGATGTCCAAAATGGTGTATTTATATGTGAGACCTCTTTTTCTTTATTACTTCCTATAAATTGCAACAATGACCAATACTATGTTTCTCAACCCACAACAAATTTCATGCATCATACTTCATATATGTGAAGTCATCACTCTCCATAAGATTATATATAATATTTTATTTCTTTTGTTCTTTTCCTTTTCCAAGATCGAAGAAAGAAAGCAAAGCCCTTAACTCAAAACTAATCTCTCTTATATAACTCTCCCACTCCATTACATGGATAGAACATAAAGCAAAAACTCAAAGACTAGATCATACTAAAAAAATTATTCTACTAGATCAAGATTTAACCAAAAGGATCGAACTAAGGTAAACGATAAAGATAAAGATGTGATGGTGATACGATACCGGGGCCCCTCCCCCAAGCTTGGCATAAGCCAAGGGGCGTGCCCATACCCATGTACTCAAGTCTCCTTCTTCGGAGGTGGTGGTGATGAAGTTGACGATGTGGGAGGCTTGTCCTCCGTCTTCCAAGGCATAGGATCACCATTGTAGTAGGATGAGCGAGTCTCCAGAATCATCAAATTTGCAGCCAAACTCATCCTCTTAAGTCTGTATTCATACTAACAGTTTTGGTTTTTCAGGTCATAGATCTGGGCTTGGAGATGCTCGATTTTCTCATGAAGCTCGAAGATGGCATCTACAATATCATTGTTATTCATCTTGTGATCATGGGTTAATTCCGTGATCATGGAGTGACTGGCGTTGAGTCCGCTTTCCACCATCCCTTGGCACTTGAAGACCTCCTACTCTACCACTCAAGCCTGGCCTCCATGCTCCCGGTCCTCCTTGGCCCTTGAACATCCCGGATGTGAAGCACCCCCTCTTGCATCTCCATGATTTGAGGGTGCACTTTTTGGACTACTTTTTATTTTCCTAATTTTTTAAATACTCCAAAATAGAGTAAAGTTGCTTTTGGAATACTTTTGGAGTCGGTTTACTTATTGTACCACATACCTATTCCTTTCCAGGGTTCTGGAGCGTGCTGGAAGGTTTCCCTTATGTACTCCTCTGGTGTTATGGTATGAATATATTAATTTCAACATTTATGGGCATACCTAAGACATAATGTTTGATTCTTTGGCCATTCACCACCTTCAGGTTATTGCCCTCGACATTGTTGAGCTTGATGGCACCAGAACGATATACTTCTTCGATAACGTAAGGACCTTCCCGTTTGGAGAGAAGTTTTCCTGCAAAAAATCTTAAACGAGAGTTGTATAGAAAGACATGGTCACCTACATTAAATTCCTGCTTTTGTATTCTTTTGTCATTCCATATTTTAACCTTTTTCTTTAAACAACTTGGCATTTTCATAGGCTTGGGTTCTCCATTCATCAAGTGAGCTAATATCAAATAACCTCTTTTCACCGGCAAGTTTGAAGTCATAGTTGAGCCCTTTAATTGCCCAATAAGCTTTATGTTCTAATTCTAGAGGTAGGTGACATGCTTCCCCATCAACCATTTTATATGGAGACATACCCATAGGATTTTTATAAGCAGTTCTATAAGGGCATAATGCATCATCAAGTTTCTTAGACCAATTCTTCCTAGATCTATTAACAGTCTTTTGCAAGATCAATTTTATTTCTCTATTACTTAATTCTACTTGACCACTAGACTGAGGATGGTATGGATATGAAATTCTATGACTAACATCATACTTAGCAAGCAATTTAAGGAAAGCACCAAGAATAAAATGTGAACCACTATCAGTCATTAAATATCTAAGGACTCCAAACCCTGGGAAAATAACTTATTTAAGCATTTTAATAGAGGTGTTATTGTCGGATTCAAGGCTCCGCGGACCCAAGAAAGGTTCGAACTTTGGGGCGTGTGCGAAGAACTCAACCTCTCAAGCTTGCCTCCACGTCGCCCCATAGCCTAGCCTAGCCAGACTCGTGTGAAGGTGAGGAAGAAGATGGACACAGCAGTTTACCCAGGTTTGCCACCTTACGGTGTAAAACCCTACTCCTGCTTTGTGGTGGAATGGCCTCACGAGGGGCTGAGGATGAACTAGTACAAAGGATGAACAAGCTCACGAGGTTCGAGAGTGAGGGGATGAGTTGCATAGGGAGATGATGAGCTGATCTGATCCCCTTCTGCGATGGTGGCTAGTCTATAATTATAAAGGCGTCGGTCCTCTTCCCCCAAATTGTAGGTGGGAAGGGATCCCATAGTGGCCAGTTTGAAAGGGGACAAGTAGTACATCTTATCCTGACAAAAGGTGGTCTTCGCCTGCAAAGCTTTTGCTCATGACACGAAATTGGGCCCGGTGATGACATTTGTCCTGCCGTCCTGGCGGCCTTGGTCTTGTTGCACCGTAATGGAAACCTTTGCCAGATTCCTCGGGAACCCACGCCTGTTCTTCCCTCCTTAGCACCAAAGAGGAAGTTGACTCCTCTACGCCCGCTGGCGCCCGTCTGCCTTGGTCGTCATGGCTCGCATCATCGCAACCTCATGAGGTAGGGTGCCTGCATAGAAATCTCCACGCCTCAGGAGGCCGCCTGGGGAGGCCGCACCCACGGGAGGTCTTGGTGTCGTCCGCCTCGCGAGGCTTGGCCCCTCGCGAGGGTCTTGCCATGATAGTCTTGGAGGTGGGCTGTACCAGGCCGTTGAAGGAGCCACGCCGTGGGCCGCAGGCAGGCAAGTCTGGGTACCCTGGTTCCCAGAACTATGACGCCCCCGATTCAGTCGTACACTAATCATGCACGCAAATGTGTACGATCAAGATCAGGGACGCACGGGAAGATATCACAACACAACTCTAAAAGTAAAATAAGTCATAGAAGCATCATATTACAAGCCAGGGGCCTCGAGGGCTCGAATACAAGTGCTCGAACATAAACGAGTCAGCGGAAGCAACAATATCTGAGTACAGACATAAGTTATACAAGTTGCCATAAGATGGCTAGCACAAACTGAGATACAGATCGAAAGAGATGCGGGCCTCCTGCCTAGGATCCTCCTAAACTACTCCTGGTCGTCGTCAGCGGCCTACATGTAGTAGTAGGCACCTCTAGTGTAGTAGGAGTCGTCGTCGACGGTGGCGTCTGGCTCCTGGGCTCCAACATCTGGTTGCGGCATCCAAGAAGAAGAGGGGAAAGGGGGAGCAAAGCAACCGTGAGTACTCATCCAAAGTACTCGCAAGCAACGATCTACACTACATATGCATGGGTATATGTGAAAAGAGGCAATGTCGATGGATTGAACTGCAGAATGCCAGAATAAGAGGGGGATAGCTAGTCCTATCGAAGACTACGCTTCTGGCAGCCTCCGTCTTGCAGCATGTAGAAGAAAGTAGATTGAAATCCTCCAAGTAGCATCCCAAAGCATAATCCTACTCGGTGATCCTCCCTTCGTCGTCCTGTGGGAAAGCGATCACCGGGTTGTCTCTAGAACTTGTTTGGGTGTGTTTTTATTAAGTATCCAGTTCTAGTTGTCATAAGGTCAAGGTACAACTCCGGGTCGTCCTTTTACCGAGGGACACGTCTATTCGAATAGATCAACTTCCCTACAGGGGTGCACCACATAACCCAACTTTCCGGACACACTTTCCTGGGTCATGCCCAGCCTCGGAAGATCAACACGTCGCAGCCCCACCTAGGCACAACAGAGAGGTCAGCACGCCGGTCTAAATCCTATGTGCGCAGGGGTCTGGGCCCATCGCCCATTGCACACCTGCACGTTGCGTACGCGCCCGGTGAGCAGACCTAGCAACCTCCATTACAAAGGAAGTCGTTATGCGGTCCAACCGGCGTGCACCGCTCAGTCGCTGATGTCAAGAAGGCTTCGGCTGATACCACAACGTCAAGTGCCCATAATTGTTCCCGCGTAATTGGTTAGTGCGTATAGGCCAGTGGCCAGACTCAGATCAAATACCAAGATCTTGTTAAGCGTGTTATTTTAAAATAATCGCGGACGCCGACCAGGGCCAGGCCCACCTCTCGCCTAGGTGGTCTCAACCTGCCATGTCGCTCTGCCACAAAGTAACAGTCGGGGGCCGTCGGGAACCCAGACCCACCTCTACCGGGATGGAGCCACCTGCCTTTTCAGCCCCCATATCCGAATCACTTGCGGGTACTCAATGAGCCGACCCAACTTTAGTCACCATCTGTATAGTATGTATATATGTATAGTGTATACCCGTGATCACCTCCCGAGTGATCACGGCTCGATAGTATAGCAAGGCAGACTAACAAGAATGTAGGGCCAATGATGATAAACTAGCATCCTATACTAAGCATTTAGGATTGCGGGTAAGGTATCAACGACTGTAGCAACAATGATAGGCTATGCAACAAAATAGGAGTAACCAAACAGTAACATGCTACACTACTCTAATGCAAGCAATAGATAGAAGAATAGGCGACATCTGGTGATCAGGGGGGCTTGCCTGGTTGCTCTGGCAAGGAGGGGTCGTCAACTCCGTAGTCGTACTGGGTAGCTGCGGCGTCGGTCTCGTAGTCTATCGGAGAGAAGAGGAGGATGAAACAATAAATATAATGCAAACATAAGCATGGCGAAGCAAGACATGCCAATGAGCGGTGCTAGCTGTGCCCTAACGCGGTAGTAGATGATACCGGCGAAAGGAGGAAACAACCGGGAAAGTATCCCTAGTGTTTCGCGTTTCCGGACAGATGAACCAGACATGAAATGTTGCACGTTCGCTATGCTAGAGATGTGTGGCGGACGAGCGGGTTGTGTAGTCGGATTCGTCTCGTCGTTCTAAGCAACTTTCATGTACAAAGTTTTTCCATCCGAGTTACGGATTATTTAACATTAATTTTCGAAGTTTTAATCAATTTTCTAAAAATAGTTTAAATTATTTAATTCAAAATATTTTAAAAGTAATTTGCTATGTGTACTCGAAAAGGTACCCAGCAGAACAGCACAGAGGCTGACCGGTGGGGCCCTGGTCAACTGTCCAGTCAACGTTTGACTGGACCGTTGACTGGTCAAACCATGAACAGTGCACACGGGGCCCGCATGTCATTCTCTTCGGTAATTTTAACACTGATTTAACATTTAGACTAAGCAGCGGACCCCATCTGTCATTGAGTGATCTATTTATCAAACTTTTAATTAACCCTAGTGATGTTAATTAGGACGGTGGGGTTCGATTTTAGTGGGAGTTAGCGGCTGGATTAGTGCTTAACTAAACAGTTAATGACCCGGGCCCACGCGTCACAAGACACTAGCCAGATTCTAACGCATGCGCATGCTGGTGCACGCCGGCGACCAGCAGAGGCAACGGTGGCCCACCGGAGACGCTCTCTGGCGACCAAACGGGCGGTGGGTGCCACCTACATGAGGTGCACGATGCGCCGAGGGGGAGCAGGGTGCGGCCCCGGATAGGAGCAACGCCGGCGAGGCGCGGGCACGCCGGGGCGGCCGGGCGCGGCCGGTGCTGGATTGGGCGATGTCAGCCGCGAGCGGCGACGGGTGAGCAGCAGCAGAGGGAGGCGAGGCCATGCGCGGGCGAGGTGGTACGCAGAGCGGCGCGCGAGGGTCAGGCGGTGACCGCGGCGAGGAGAAAGAAGAGGAGGGAGGCGCTCACAGCCGTTAGCGGGCAGCAAGGGCGGCGACCCGTGAGGAGGAGGTCGGGGAGGTTCTGGCGACGACGGCGGCGGTCGGTGGTGCTGCAGGCACGGCGCGAGGACGGCGAAGAAGCTGTGGGCCGGAGGCGGCAGTCGTCGGGCGTGGGTGTGCTCGCCGGGACCGCGGGGAGCAGCGGCGAACGCGGCTGGGACGGCGAGGCGTTGGCTCGGGAAGGGCTCCGGCAACAGGGAGGTCGGCGATGGCGATGGGGCGCCGGGGCGAGTCGGCGGGGTCGGGGCACGCGGGTGTGCGATCCAGAAGGGGTGGGAGAGGTCGTGGGGAGTCGTGGGGGAAGTGGGGAGGAGAACGCTAGGGTTCGGTCCGGTGGGAGGGGATAAGGTGAATGGGTGGGCCTGCCAGCTGAGGGAGTGGCCGACTGGGCCGGCCTGTTGGTCGGTTGGCCCAAGGGGGGGGGGGGTATTTTCCTTTTCTTTATTTTTGTATTGTTTTCTTTTTTTGTATTTAGCTTAGATACTAAATGATTTTAGTTCAAGTTCAAGCTTCCCACAAAATTACGTGTCGATATTTTGGTGCTGTTTAAAAAGACTGAGGTTATTTGGAAAATGTTTGAAAATAGGTTTATATTTAAATGGTCATAATAAGTGCTACTTGTCCACATTAATATTTCCTAGGGGGCGATTTAGAAATCCATTTAATGTTGGTTCCTACATGTTAAATACTTAGTGAATATTTTTAAATCCTCGAACATTTTTGTTTGACAGTTTAAAGAAAAAAAGAATTTGACTTGTTATTTGAAATTTGAATTTGACTCAGATTTTCATCAAGTGGCAAATTGGCTTAATAAAACATGATGACATGGCACATTAGGGTGAGGTTACTGTAGCTTGATTATCGGTGTGTTACAAATCTCCTTCACTACAAGAAATCTCGTCCCGAGATTTAAGAGGTGGAATTAAGGGGAAAGGTCTGGTTACGAAATTATAACGAATCTTCTCGGTCTTGGTTGCTCTTCTCGAAGTGGTCGATTCATAGCATTGATGTCTTCATACCTATGCATCAATACATCATGATGAGGTTGTCATCCTTCCTTCAGGAACTCCATCGTACTTACGAGAATGATAAGGGGTAACTTCAGAAGAACAGGTCTCTACAAGGTTGCTTAGCCGGTAGATAACACCAGGGAAGGTGGCGGAAAGTAGATCTCGAATCTAATCTTAAAAAATATCGAGAGCAAAGTAAGAAGGTGCAAAAATAGAAGTTTCAAGCGCATAGGAAATCGTTTGTTGTCTGAAACGAAGTGTGAAAGGGGTTCAGAGCAAAGGGAATAAGTATTGCGTCTAATACCAGAATAGATCACTAGGCAGGTGGCCCGTGAATTGCGTATGAAGTCAAGCGTGAGGAGTAACTTTTGAAACCGGGGGGTGTACAGAAGAGTCAGGTTTCGATCCTGTGGAACTGTGGGTTATGGGCCCACCATGTGCGTAGGAAGGGCACTGACATCTTGCACGGACATGACAGTAAGGCAGGTTAGAGGATAGCTTGTTAGTTATATTGGCATCAACATCAGTACCAAGGGAGAGGGATGAAGAGAACCATTCTCCTGCTCGTTGAACTAGGTGTACCAATAGGCAAAGTTCTCATCCATCGGTGACTACCAGAATGTCATCAGCGATAGTAACAGGGTCTAATTTCATGCCATTACCCATACAGCGGTGTTTGGCTAATTGAGCAAGAAACATTTAGCATTTAGCACTGGGCTTCAAATGTTCTTGTTGAAAATCGGAGTACCACAGACATGCTTTGAGATAGCATTGACATGGTCTTCAAGCAAAAGTCAGACTTCGGATACACAAAGGATCCATCAGGATCAACTTATAAAATAAGTCTTACGATTTCCTCATGGAAGAATCGCTAAGATTGCTAAAAAGGAAACTATAACAATAGGTCCTCCGTCCAGGTGTGCTAGGCACGACATCACCTTACCGGGTTAAATAAATGCCAATGTTATAACTTTTGGAAAATGTTCCAACCATCATATCTGACCGAGATTCAGATCTGATTGGTGTCAAGACACCTCGGACTCGGCATGCCTGAGAAGAAAAGGTCCAACACAAATTGTCGAGATGACATTGTAAGATTCTCGGGCAATGAACTATGGAAGCGAGTTCCGAAACAAGAGTTCATCATTAAACCAAGGAGAGGATGAGAAGGTGGCTGATGGGCTCAACGACAATTCATCAAGAATTCCAAACGGATGGATTTCCACAATAATGTGAACAAGAAGATGGCACTTGTCAATTCAAATGATATAATGTTGTATGCTCTAGGAAAACATACACCATCAATCATTAGTTGAAAGGTGTGCCTGAAATATGACCTTAGGCAGCAAGATCAATGTTAGAGTAATGATTCAATAACCAACAGTCTAAGAACGAACTGTTGATCGTTAACTCCAAAGCAATAGGGTTGCTAGAAGTACAGAACTCAAACAACATCGTTAGCATATTGGTATCCTGGTTAAAAACAACACGGGGACCAAGGAAGAATGGTGATGGTGAGAAGTATCATCAAACCGAGAATTTCTAAGAGGTGGAGCAATCCCCACAACATTCTCAACATAAAAGACAGTAATACTTCAAGGTAGAACACAACACTAGCTGGAGAGCAAGTTGTATTCATAATGTGGACAAGTTCGCAATGAAAGGAAGTCAAGGGTGTTGTCGATGATAATAAAAATCATCGAGGGCAAGGAGGGTATTTCTCATCATGAACACAGTTGACATCTCGAGAGAAGTCAAAGTGTTGAAGGTGATCCGACACATTTGCGGGGAGGTTTCAAGAGGATGCAATCAAACGACAACGGCAACAAGCAAGGAAATGACGAAGTGGCAAGTTATAGGATCAATATATAAGATGCAAGCTCGGAACCAAAGTTGCCTTTCTAGACAAGCAACATGATGTTGAAAGCTCGACATAAGTCGTGCTCACACACTAAAGAATTCGTGCACCAGAGAAGGACGAGGTAGCACAGTTAAAGATAGCAAGACCAGGATGCAGCCGATAGTCTAGGAATGACCAGATTGGGTTCGGAATTTCCTAGTAAAAATACTAGGGGTATTTGATTTGTAGTGCCGAATAATTTCACTAGTCGGTGTCCTCAATTGACAACAACCCAGAACCTGTAGAGTGTTTACGACAAGGAAAGATATCACTTCAACAAAGTTAGTAAGATGTGGTGCAATGGCAAGACATCTCCGAGATACCAGGGGGTAATACTCGAAGGTAGAACATGATAGAAGTAGAACCGGATTATTGACCTATGACAGTAGATACTTCAACCTTGCCAAAAATAGACGAGGCACTGGAACGAATTCCCATCAGATATATCAGATCAGGACAGCATGGTCGGAACCATAACTGTAAGGAATCAATTTCAAGAATACCGAAAGAATCATACAGCTGGATAATCATTTTGCAAGAAGCTTCCGAGACGGTCTACATCATTTTCATGGGCATGAACACAAAGTTCAAGGTCGACACCCACTTCTTTAATGCATATCATTTCATTCACCTCTCGCTTTGATATAACTGTAGTGTTGGAATTTTATCTGGTAGAACACCGGAAGAGTATGACTTGTGAAAATTTTCGGGTTCTCACGGATTAGGGGAAGGCATAGGTTCAACCCATGGGCATCTTAGTAACATATACCACAAGTTTCAAAAGTAAATACGCAAGATCGAAAGCAGATCATGGTTGGCCAAGCAGAGGATACAATTTACCAAAGGCATTATGTATCAGGGGAAGAACTCACAAGATGATTGAATATGAAGGACATTGTCGGATAAAAATCCAACAATGGATCGGGCGATCCGCAATGAAGCTGATGTGAGTATCGGTACTCACTCAGAGGAAGAAAGAATGCAGAGGCATCAGATTCAAGAATCACCTGATTAGTCTGATGCTTAAATAGAAAGAAATTATGGTTTCCAAAACGAAGGATCAAAAGCAGATGCTTTGATCAAGGATGGATAAGTTGAAAACACTTAGTTGGACAATAAATAAAGGTTTGAATTGCCGAGAACCAACTCATGTCCGGAATGACGTCTGAGTCGGAAAGATAATTTTAAAAAGGATAACCTGTTAACGAGGACTACTAGTCATATGGAATTAACCATAATGCAAGAAGGCGAGAATTTCAAGAATAACAGGCTGTAGAAGATTTTTGAAAGATCGAAAGGTATTCCGAAGAATTTTGTGAGACACATGAACAACTGAGAAGAATGGATCCTCGATAAATGTGAGTAAAAAATGGTAAGGGTTTTCATGCAAAATAGAACTACAAGACAGTAAAAACAAAGGATTCTCGGGGCAACGGAGAATAGTTCGAGCCATCTTGTAACAACAAGAGCGACGAGAAATGATCATGAGAATGACAAGTGCATGTAGATATCCATAGGGATATATCGGTGGCGGTGAATTGCAAAGGCAATGAGCACAAGGGTCTCTGGAAAATATCGAGGGAAATCCTCAGAATCTTCTGACGAAGCAAGTGATCTTCCGGAATAAGGGCTCTTCGGGAGAATAGTTACGAGAACCTAGAGTTAGTAGCAAAATCATTTAACCCGAATAGAAGAGAGGTTAGAGTCCTAGAGTATAGACGAGGAGTAAAAGATCCTAATGCCACCCAATGGCGACGTGGGCCCGTAAGCCACACAACCATGTTAGTAAAAGTTTTGCAATTGACTAGACTCGACTTCGGCCAAGGAGTGTGGAAGGGGGATTCCTATAGGCAGTCGGCTCTGATACCAACTTGTGATGCCCCTGATTCAATCGTACACTAATCATGCACACAAATGTGTACGATCAAGATCAGGGACGCATGGGAAGATATCACAACACAACTCTAAAAGTAAAATAAGTCATAGAAGCATCATATTACAAGCCAGGGGCCTCGAGGGCTCGAATACAAGTGCTCGAACATAAACGAGTTAGCGGAAGCAACAATGTCTGAGTACATACATAAGTTAAACAAGTTGCCATAAGATGGCTAGCACAAACCGGGATACAGATCGAAAGAGGCGCAGGCCTCCTGCCTGGGATCCTCCTAAACTATTCCTGGTCATCGTCAGCGGCCTGCACGTAGTAGTAGGCACCTCTAGCGTAGTAGGAGTCTTCGTCGATGGTGTCGTCTGGCTCCTAGGCTCCAACGTCTGGTTGTAGCATCCAAGAAGAAGAGGGAAAAGTGGGAAAAGGGGGAGCAAAGCAACCGTGAGTACTCATCCAAAGTACTCGCAAGCAAGGATCTACACTACATATGCATGGGTATATGTGTAAAGAGGCAATATCGGAGGACTGAACTGCAGAATGCCAGAATAAGAGGGGGATTGCTAGTCCTATCGAAGACTACGCTTCTAGCAGCCTCCGTCTTGCAACATGTAGAAGAGAGTAGATTGAAATCCTCCAAGTAGCATCGCATAGCATAATCCTACCCGGCGATCCTTCCCTCGTCGCCATGTGGGAAAGCGATCACCGGCTTGTCTCTGGAACTTGTCTGGGTGTGTTTTATTAAGTATCCAGTTCTAGTTGTCATAAGGTCAAGGTACAACTCCAGGTCGTCCTTTTACCGAGGGACACGGCTATTCGAATAGATCAACTTCCCTGCAGGGGTGCACCACATAACCCAACACGCTCGATCCCCTTTGGCCGAACACACTTTCCTGGGTCATGCTCGGCCTCGAAAGATCATCACATCGCAACCCCGCGTAGGCATAACAGAGAAGTCAGCACGCCGCTCTAAATCTTATGTGCGCAGGGGTCCGGGCCCATCTTCCATTGCACACCTGCACGTTGCGTGCGTGGCCGGTGAGCAGACCTAGCAAACTCCATTACAAAGGAAGTTGCATTACGTTATCCAACCCGGCGCGCGCCGCTTAGTCGCTCACGTCAAGAAGGCTTTGGCTGATACCACGACGTCGAGTGCCCATAACTGTTCCCGCGTAGTTGGTTAGTGCGTATAGGCCAGTGGTCAGACTCAGATCAAATACCAAGATCTCGTTAAGTGTTTTATTTTGAAGTAACCGCAGACGCCGACTAGGGCCAGGCCCACCTCTCGCCTAGGTGGTATCAACCTGCCCTGTCCCTCCGCCACAAAGTAACAATCGGGGACCGTCGGGAATCCAGGCCCACCTCTACCAGGATGGAGCCACCTATCCTTTCAGCCCCCATATCTGAATCACTTGCGGGTACTCAATGAACCGACCCGACTTTAGTCACCATCTGTATAGTATGTATATATGTATAGTGTATACCCGTGGTCACCTCCCGAGTGATCACGGCCCGATAGTATAGCAAGGCAGACTAACAAGAATTTAGGGCCAATGATGATAAACTAGCATCCTATACTAAGCATTTAGGATTGCAGGTAAGGTATCAACGATTGTAGCAACAATGACAAGCTATGCAACAGAATATGAGTAACCGAATAGTAACATGCTACACTACTCTAATGCAAGCAGTAGAGAGAAGAATAGGCGATATCTGGTGATCAAGGGGGGGGGGGGCTTGCCTGGTTGCTCTGGCAAGGAGGGGTCGTCAACTCCGTAGTCGTACTGGGTAGGAGCGGCATCGGTCTCGTAGTCTACCGGAGAGAAGAGGGGGTGAAACAATAAATATAATGCAAACATAAGCATGACATAGCAAGACATGACAATGAGCAGTGCTAGGTGTGCCCTAATGCGGTAGTAGGTGATACCGGCAAAAGGGAGAAACATCCGGGAAAGTATCCCCAGTGTTTCGCCTTTCCAAACAGATGAACCGGAGGTGAAATGTTGCACGTTCTCTATGCTAGGGATGTGTGGTGGACGAACAAGTTGTGTATTCGGATTCGTCTCGTCGTTGTGAGCGACTTTCATGTACAAAGTTTTTCCATCCAAGTTACGAATTATTTAATATTAATTTTCAAAGTTTTAATCAATTTTCTAAAAATTGTTTAAATAATTTAATTCAAAATATTTGAAAAGTAATTTTCTAGGTGTACTCAAAAAGGTACCCAGTAGAACAGCACAGAGGCTGACCGGTGGGGCCATGGTCAACTGTCCAGTCAACGTTTTACAGGACCGTTGACTCGTCAAACCGTGAACTCTGTAC